>NW_015177029.1:841603-847777 GCF_001447785.1 Gekko japonicus | reverse complement strand
TACAATGGTTTGAAAGTGTGGCCCAAAGTCTACTTTCTTGGTCTACTAACTATCTGGGTGTGACAGTGATGCAAGGTTCTGACCGGTGTTACCAGCTAAGTCAAAAGGATAAAATTGTTACACTATTACTTGAATTTGATATGGCAGATGCTAAGATGGTTTCTACTCCCATGAGCACCAGTTGTCTAAAGGAACCTGATGATGATCTATGGTGTGATGTAACCAGGTACCAATCTTTAGTAGGATCGCTTTTATATCTAGCCACATGGACTAGACCTGACATCCCTTACATGATTCATTTACTTTGCCAGAGGATGCACTGTCCTTACCAATGAGATTGGACAGCTGGAAAAAGAGTTCTCAGATATCTCAAAGGTACTTTGGAATGCAGTCTAAGTTTAAAGGTGTCGGGTCAACTGAATTTACATGCTTGTTGTGACTCCAGCTGGGTTGATCGTCCAGGGGCAAAGTCCACAACAGGGATGGTGGTTATGTTGAATGATGCTTTGGTAATGCATAAATCTTTAAAGCAAATAATCATAGCCGCTAGTACTTGTGAAGCAGAGTATGCTGCCATACATGACACCATTATACAGCTTGAATGGATGTATCAATTATTTAAAGATTTGAAAGTAAACTGTAATCTTCCAATTCAGGTTTCCTGTGACAACTCTGCTGCCCTGAGCTTGACTGTGGTGCAAGAGCCAGGAGCAAGCACATCTTAATTCGTTATCAAACTGTTAAAACACATGTTGCAAATGGTTTTGTACAAATTGTTCAATGTGCTTCTGATTGTAATCTTTCTGATGTATTCACCAAATGTATGTACTCTGATCAGTTTAGCTACTTCAGAGAAGGTTTGGGTGTAGGAGGTGTATTAAGATATGAGTCAAAATGTCAAAGGTAGCAAGCAGTTACTGTAGATGAGTTTGATCTGACTGTCAAACCTAGCTTTCAGGCTAGCAATCATGTAACTATAGACAGGTGCTTCTACCAGGTGTTGCTCTTTCAGGTCTTGTTAGAGATTACATCACCTTGTTAGGGATTGGCTAGACTTCAGCATAATAGCTGTATACTTAGTTAGCTATGGGGGACTCTGTTCTCAGAGACTAAGGCAGGGCATGCTGTTCAATGGCCTGGTAAATATCTGTATATATTCACCTTTATAAACTCTCTGTGCACCTTCATATCTGGTCAGTCTCCTGCTTCTTATTTTCATAACCCAATAAGAAGCTGCTCTTTTTCAAGGACAGCTCTTATCAGAACTATGGCTTGCCCAAGGTCATCCAGTAGGTGCAAGTGGAGGAGAGGGGAATCAAACCCGGTTCTCCCAGATTAGAGTCCAGCACTTAACCACTACTACACCAAACTAAGCAGGCTTGAACACCGCGACTGACTCGGGACTGGGTTCTCAAGGCAGGGTGGAGGCGGTGGGACGGGCAGCGGCTCCTGACGGGCGGCTGCGGGTTCCAGGCTCTGGCTGCCAGTTCCTCCCTCCAGCGTCGCGGCTGAGCCTGCAGCCCCCGGGCCTTGCAGGCAGCACGGAGGTCAGGAAGGCGTTTCCCGCCAGGCCGCGTCCCCCGTCGCCCCCCCGCCAGGCCTGGGAATGGGCCAGACGCCCAGGCCGCCCCCGCGGTCATTCCGCAGCCCCCCTCCCTCCCCCCCTTCCTGGCCTTTTGTGCAAACAGATTCCTCAGGCGCATGCGCCCTTCCCCCTTAAAGTCTCCTGCACCGGATCTGCTCCCCTCTGACGCCGGAATGAATGGGCGTTCGTCTTGGAGGGACTCTGCAGAGATGGTTCACACGGGGAGGGGATAAAGCCGTAGAGGCCGCCTTCCACACCGGCCCTTTCCTCCAGAGGAACTGCTCGCTGCCGCCTGGAGATCCGCTGTAATCCCAGGAACTCTCCAGCCACCCCCATGGGGGTAGCGCCGGATGGAGGGGGGGGGGGCGGGCCGGCGAGCTCAACTGGCTGCCTTCTTTGGAGTGCACAACTCGGCCTCGGACCTTGGAAAGGGCTGCTCCGGCTCCAGTTTCCGCTGCCGCCGCCCGACACCACTGAACCCGTCTGGAGGCAGAAGCGAATCCAGCTGCAACATCCTGCGCACAAATGCTTCGCTGGCCTGCACAGCCCCTGGCAAGGAGTCCCACTGAGCAGACTTCGGCAGGATTCTGAGTAGACCTACGAAAGATTGCCAGAGGTAGACTGCCTTTGTGCATGGAGGCTCATAAGAACATAAGAGAAGCCAATGTTGGATTAACACACTGTGGCCAAAGTACCAGGTGCCATCAGGAGGTGCAGCAGTGGGGCCAGGACACTAGAAGCCCTCCCACTGTTGCCCCCCCCCCCAGCCTCAACTAGACTAGAAGAACTGGAAAAAGATGGCCCTCCAACGTGCTTCTCCCTCAAGGCGAACAAAGACGGGAAGAGGGCTCATAAAATGCAAAGTTACTAACACTTCGCTCCCAATCAAACTCTTAGAACAGGGATGCTTTCGCGGGCTAACAGACTTGAGCTAACACTGGCTAACACAAAGACAGGTGATTTCCTGTAACAACAGAACAGACATTTAACCCCATGCATACACATTGAGTGTTTTCAACATGCAAATACCCAACACTAACCGACTGCTCAGCAATTTCATGGGGTGCCCACGAGTTCTTGTATTGAGGCTACTTAGCCATCACGGCCTTTGGCAGGCCTCTTTGCCACGAATTCGGCCAGGTACCCTAAATGGGGGGTGGGGGGCATCGTTACTCTTTGTGGCAGGCAGTTTCAAGGGTTAATGACGCTCAGAAAGGGCTTCCTTTCCATTTCATCGGGCGATTCGGAGTTTCACGGCCAACTCCTGTACCTTTGTGGCCCCTCTTCGTGAAGAGACGGTTCCGTCTGCATGGCTTCCCAAGGTCCTGTAAATTAATCGTAGTCCTGCTGCGTCGCTTCTTGGAGGTCTTTGCTGTCTGATCGAGCCGCTTTCCATCTTTCGTAATCATCCTTTTTTCATTTTTAAAATGTTTATTAAGAGGAAGTATAACATATCAAGAAATATAACAACTGCAAAACAGTATACAACTGTCCTGAAAATCCAAAATTACAAACCCTCCATCAAGCTGAGCAGAGACCGGTAGTCAGAGTCCAGTCGGCACCTTTAAGACCAACAACATTTTTTTCAAGGTGTGAGCTTCCGTGTGCACGCACACTTCGTCAGACGATGAAATGAAATTACATATCATAGTTGTATATATAAGGGTGTCTTGTTAAATTAGTATGCAAAATAGTGAAGATTAAAAAAAAACAGATTAAAAAACCGACAAGCTGGGTTCCTGTTTATCATCCGTTTGGGTTCAACTGGAGGGAAAACAACATAGGCCATAAATATGTCAGAACTGGAGACTGATGTGCCTTAAACTGTGAGAATCCCGTTCTCAATAAATAAATACATAAATGAATAATACGCATGTAAAGCATCCATGTGCAGAGGCAGTATACCTGACTCCTACGGGCTTCATTTGTGAATCGCTGTATCGCGAACTGCCTTGGATGACGCAGTAACCGGGCTACTTCAAAAGTTACCCAGAGAGTCGTTTCCCCGCCCCCCGAATTAAAACGCGGGGTCCTCACTCAGCCCCCAAGCGGCCCTCCACGGTGGCTTGCTAGGCAGGAACCAGACAGTGAAGCGTTCCTGAGCCCGGATGTGGAAGTCTCGCGTCCTCTGCTGAAAGCCGGAGAGCCCAGGGTCCCTCGAAGAGCGGACAACCCCCTTAGAATACCCGGCGGGTCTCGATACGGCTCGTGCCACTCGCGCAGCTCCAGGGTAGAGCGCCTGCTTCTTCACAGGTTCGGTCCCAGCCTCTGCTTGCAGTCCTAGGGTCAGGGTTGCCAATGCCAGCTTTCTTCCGTAGCCCTCCGCAGCTGTGCATCTATCAGCAGCAGTCTTCTTGCTGGGCTGCTGCTTACCTGCGAGAGAGGAAGTTTTTGAATCCAGGGGCACCCTGAAACCCACCAAGTTTCATTCTGGGTATAAGCTGATGAAGTGTGTGTCCCCTGCACAGGAAAGCTTATGCCCAAGATTAACCTCTGGTCGTCTTCAAGGTGCCCCTGGACTCAAACGCGGATCTATTGCTTCAGGCCACCACGGCTCCCTCCCGACCCACCTGAATCTGAAGGGGAGGGCGAGAGAGAGACCAGAATCCTGTGACCCGGGAAGGGGCCTTCGCTAGAGAGAGTCTCGGCCAGCCAGCGTTCGTCGTCCTGGCCTCCGTGACCCCCAGAGGGGGGGAGGGGCTCCCTGAAGATCCAGGCCGTTCTCAATACCGAGAAGCCCGAAGAAGGAGGGCAGCCATAATCACTCTATTCTAGTTTTGTCTTTGTACTGTAAGGATGTAGCCGTTTAGCTCTGTTGTTATTTTCATCCCAGTTACCCTTCCCCATGCTAGAATTTAGTAAAAACGTTCTATTTTAATCACACATGGACTCTCAGTCTGAATTATTTTACTCAGGCTCTGCTGGGCTATCTTATCTCTGCGAAATACCATTTTTTCAATATCTCACTATCAAATCCAACACCCCAAGACCCGGATCCAGCCCAGTCTGTCAAAGACCCGTGACCTTTTTGCCCGGGACACCGAAGGCGCTCCCTGGGAGCTGGCTGGGCCACCTGGAGGTTCAATGGGTCCCTCCCCCAGAGGCCTGAGAGAAATTAGCTCCTTGCGGGAGGGGGGGAGTTCTGGCTGGGCTGTTGCGCTTCCCTGTCCTCCTTCCCCTCCCTGAATGGCTGGGAAAGGTCAGGCGGGGAAGGAGCGACCCCCGGCTGCCCTTAGGCGGTTTCCCAATAAAGCGGATGGGTCTGGGGACCATCCATCACCCGCGGGCGGCCAGGCTGCTGCGCTCGCTCGGGGGAAATCAAGCGGCCTCAAGACTCTCGGGTGGGAACTGAGGGGAGACACGGCTGCAAGGCGGGGGGGGGGAAGCGTTGCCGGCCCTTCCGCTCCCCTCCGCTCGAGGAGGGAGGTTCGTCGTCTCTGCCACACACACACACACCCGGTGAGCCTTCCCTGCAGAGGGCCGGCCGACTTGGCTTCTCTTCCAGGCGGACTAAGAAAGGCCAACACGGCAGGGGGGCGACCGGGTCTGTGGCCCGCCCGAGGGTCCCATGCAGAGTTTTCAGCGGAGACGAAGCCGATGGAGGAAATATGGGGAAAGCATCATCTCCGTTCTATCTGCCGTGGGAGCCAACAGCAAAAATCCCAAAGCGCCCCCCCCCGGACGAGACGGAGAGAGACGCAAACCGGGCCGGGGGGAACCAAATGGCTTCGCCTGGACCCCCTCCGCTCCAGCTGGAGGCCTTGGGGGAGAGCCGGAATACATCCCTGAGAAACATATCGACAAGCGCACTAAGTTTCTACCCCCCCCCCCCCGTGATGACTGCTAAGCTGTTATTTGCTAGAATACTTTTGCATGGTGGGTTTAAATGTTCAACAAATGGTTTTAACTTCGGAACAGTTGCCTCGCCTCTCCCTCCCTGGGGGGGGGAGAGCGTCCTCCTCGGAAAACCTCCTGGGCTCTTCTCCCCCCCAACAGCAGCCAAGCTGCCTGCGGTGCGCACTGGACCTCTGCTGAGTCGCCAGGGCCTTCGAGACCAATCCCCCCTCCCCCCTCCTGGCCGGAAGAGGAAGACTCCGAGATCTTCAGGCCGACTCGTGTCTTGCGGGGTGAACCTTTGACTGTCCAAAGCGCCGACCCCGAAAATCTGGTTGCTCTAGAAGGACTCTAGCTGTCCTACCGCAGCTTCATTCAACCGGCTTGGGGGGTTGATAAGTAGGCACTGGCGAGGGCAGCAGCATTCTCACCGCGGGGGCGCCTGTTCTTTCTCCCACGTGTTACTTGCTGAAAGGCCCCTTGGAAAGATGGCAGGGCTCGAGCAAAGACGCCTCGGGACATCCGGCCTCCGCAAAACGTTGTCTGCGTGTACTTTAAACACCCGGGGTCCTCAGATTCTCCAGTGTCCCACGCCGCTATGCCTGGCAGAGGCCTTGGGCAGAGCCAGGATCCCCGATCGAAGCTCTTCACCCACCGGTGGGATTCCAGGCCGGAAACCAGCCCTGCAGTCGTCGTCCCCCCAATTGCGGGGCAGAGCTTTCCCGGGGGGGGGGGGATTTTTTTGGGATGGGGGG
>NW_015177029.1:832111-841511 GCF_001447785.1 Gekko japonicus | reverse complement strand
TTATGGCTGCTCTTCTTGTTCTTCAGAACACCAAACAAAGACGGGAAGAGAAGCCATAAAATGGTAATACATCTTGACAGTTTAGTCCCAATCAAATTCCTAGATCAGGGAGAAAATTCCCGGGATTCCTACAGCTAAAGAACATTGGTTACATGAGAAACATGTGACTTCCTGTGAGCAACATAAACAAACATTTAACCCCAGATATACTGAGCATTTTCAACTTGTAATACCCAACAGATGGCCTGATTGGTCTTTCTCGTGAGGCTTCTCTGGGATGGTTTTTACCTGTAAGTCGCCTGGAGCAGGGCTATGGGAGAGGCAAGGCGGCATATAAACTCCCTAAAAAGAACATGGGAACACGCGGAGCATGAAGAGAAGCAAGGCTGGGCAACAGCTTACCCAAATCAGAATCAGACAAAGGGCGGTATCGAATTCAGTGTTTAATGTTCCCTCTAAGCTGTGGAGTCTTGTGAGCAAAAATTCTACTTGGTGAGCGACTGGCATGAAAGTTGTGAGCGAGCGATTTGGCTGCTGCATAAATTCCTTCCTGAGCTGAGACAAAAATCTGTGAGCTGGAGGCTAAAAAACTGTGAGCTGGCTCACACTGACTCAGCTCAGAGGCAACGCATCGACGAATGTAACTATTAGCAGGGGGACCGTTGCTGCCTTTCTCCTGTGAGGCAGAGGCGCCCGAGCGAAGGGAGGCTCTCCTGGCCGGCAGCCTTTGAGAGCGGCCTCTTCACAAAGTGGCGCTGGAACCCGGGTTTGATCAGCAGCAGCACCTACGACATTCTGCGTCTGCCTCGGCTGAAAACCACTTCTCGAGTGTCCCCCCTCCGCCGCCGCCCTTGGGTGACCCTCCAGGGGTCAAGGCCTTTGGTAGCACTGCAGGTGTAACTGATCCTTCAGTGCCCTAACTGGAGAGTGGCTCAAATCTGCCTTCAGGCCGGGGGGCCCCTTACAGGAACCCACAGGGTGGTTGCAGTGCATTAAGCACGATGCATTTAAATCGCTTGGAGCACGCATGGATGAATCAATGGCCCCGTCACACGGGCAGGAAACTGGGTCACATCTAATCTTCTGGTTGCTCGGGCACATTCCAAAACCATCTGGGCTGACCTTTCTCTCCCCCCCCCTTTTAAAAAAAATCTCTTTGGCGACCAGGCCTTGAAGAAAAGAGAGTCCAGGGTTTTGTTTGCTTTTGTTTTTGCTTTAAAAGGGGGGGGGGTATCTGATAAAGGAAGGCGGTTGGATCGCCCAGCTGTGAGCTTCCGGGCTCTTCGCCTGGCCTCCTCCTGGAACAGCTGAAGTCCCACGGACCAATTTATAGCAGCGCTTCAACCTGCCGTCCGTCTCCTCGTTGTCTGGTTTATCCCGATTTTACGCCGACTGTGAAGAAGTGTGGGTGCGCGCGAATAAAACTTTGCGGGCCTTCCAGGTGCCCCTGGACTCAGACCGACACGCCCCACCTCCCCGGGAATTTGTACCGATGTTGTGTTTGATCAAGGGGAGGGCAACGAGGTCACCCCACTTCCAGATAAACCGGAATGGATTCCTGAGGCCGGGGTTCTTGACATTTCTCCTTGACGGGCAGGCCTGTATTTCCAACCATTTTAGAAGAAATAGCCCAACCGAGGAGGAGGAGGAGATTGGATTTTTACCCCGCCCTTCACTACCCCCTCCCCTCCCCTCCCCTCCCCAAAACAGACACCCTGTGAGATAGGTGGGGCTGAGAGAGCTCTTGACAGAAACTGCCCTTGAGAGAATGGCTCTGAAAGAACTTGTAACTGACCCAAGGTCACCCCACCAGCTGCATATGGAGTAGTGGGGACTCAAACCCGGTTCCCCCAGATTAGCGTCCCCACTCCTCTCTTCGAACAGCGGGGCTACCATCGACGTCAGTCCTCAAGGCGTCAAGCATTGTCCTTTTCTCTAGGGCTTCTCAGATGGCTTGATGCAGATCAAACCGTGATTACAGGCAGAAGAGCAGGGGTCGGTTGGAATGTTGGTAACCTTACTTTCGCTTTCGCTAGAATATGGGTTCGCCCCAGAAGAGAGGGCCTTTCTTCCCTGGAGTGTGTGTGTGTGTTGCCTTCAAATCACTGCCCATTAATGGTGACTCCAGCAAAGGGCTTCCAAGGCGAGTGGTTCGCCAGTGCCTTCCTCTGCAGGGTCTTCCTCGGTAGCTTCCCATCCAAGTACCGGCCCTGTTAAGCTTCCAAGATCTCATGAAATCGGGCTGTACCATGCCTGGAATATAGAAAGATTAAAATTTACAGCGGCGGCGCTTTTCAGGTTAACTGTATGGATGACCTTTGATTTAAAAAGAAAAATCGGCCGGAATTTTCGCCACTCCGCCAACAGCCGGCCGTCGACAATGGGAATCGCGCCCCTGTTCCTTTAAAGCCCGCCTCGCCGGATATTCCCACCCTCCCCCACCCCCACTTCGATTTAATTTCATTAAAACGGAACACGAATATTTCTATTAAAGCGCCAGTGAAATATGAAGCCATTTAGACTTTGCCTGCACCAATCATCCAGATTTATGACTTTTATTCATCACATCAAGAGCTGGGAAAAAATGAATTTTCTTCACCCAGGAAGGAAATAAAAACCTCAGCCTCGGTCATTTCCAGAAAGCTGTTAATTCGCCCGCGTGGTAATTACTTTCACAATTAACTAAAATACAAATCAACTTGACAAATTGGGGGAGTTTAGATATTAATTAGTCCGCTTAAATTTATTCATTATGAAAAGACAATTTAAGAGGACCCTGGGTGTCTCTTTTATTGCCATAAATTATGGGTAGGAAATGGGGGACTAATAAAGCGGCCGCAATCCGGAGTGGGACCCCCGGAGGAACCGCAGGGTGAGTGGACGCGCAGGGCAAGCCTGTAATTTTTGTCAGTTTCACTTTGCAGTTCACAAGGTCTCCTCTTCCCCCCCCCCCCCCCACCGCGCGCTGCACAAAACGCGTAAAGCAGCATTCGAGCCATAAATATTTTTGCCCCTGGAAGCTTTCCGGAGTGGTTGGACCGCGAAAATAGGGACTAAACGTCTCCTGTACAACGTTGACTGGGGATGTCAAAAGTAATAAAAGGGAGGGGGATAATGGTGGACCTTGGATTAGCTCTAAATGTGATCAGAAACGGGACGGCAAAAAGCTTCATCTACACCGCCCCCCCCCCAAGTTAGGTCTCCCTGATTTAACACCGTGTCGATAGAATCGTTCCGCGCCTTTTAGCTTGTGATCTTTATAAATGTCCCTCTATTAAATTAGAAAATGATTCTCTGCTCGTTTAATTGTATTCTTTCGTTTTCTTATTTCCAATTAATTAGTCCTATCGACGTTGCAGTATTTTAAACGACTGGAGTCCGTTTGCAATCTTAAAATATATGGGTCAGCGGCGTAATTTGGTACTCGACAGAATTATATAATGTGGGTTTTAACTACTCTTCCTTCATCCGTCTTCGGGAGCTGGTTGGGCGCATCCGAGCCTTCCTTTCGGAGAGGGGGGGAACGGGCTGGGAAGGCGAAAGAGCCCTCTTCGAAGGCGTCGTTTTATCGGTTTTAATAGCCCTCACATTCCTGGCGGGGTGGGATGAAAGGGGAAAGGCACCCCGTTTGGCAAAAAGAAAAGGGGGAACAAAGAAAATAAAGAAAGGCAAAAGAAGGAAAGGAACGCGAGCTGGTAACTTCGCCGTCAAGAGCAGAAGGAGCGTAGGATAATCTGTAGGACGAGTTGCGCAATGAAACATTGATTCCCAGTTAGAAACACTAGTTTTACGGGACCGGCGAATTTTCTGTCTCCCTGTATCCGTCCAGTTCAAAGCAGGAACACGCAGATTTGACACTGGCGTGCCACTGGACACAGAATTTAGTGTGTGTCTCACTGGGCTGAACACATCCTTATTATGGGTTAGTAACCAGCCATTGTATAAATAATGTCTACAAAAGGAGGACACACAAACCCAGGACCCCGCCCCCACCGTGGGTTTCAAAGGCGCAGGCGCAGACTGCTTATTTCTCTGCCCGCAGGAGAACACGTGTCAGTGTATTCGTGTGGGAACCCTGGTCCTGCTCTAAACCCGTTAGTGTTGGAAGTAACCCCTCTGACTTCAGGGCGACCTTTATTTCCGTGTAAGCCGTTTAGGATCTCAGCCTGAAAAGCCGACGATGATGACAAAATTGCGCCTTAATACACCACTCCCCTCCCCTCCGTTTTATCCTCCCGACGGCCCTGCGAGGCTGGCTAGGCCGAGGGCCTGCGACTGGCCCCAGGTCACCCGGAGAACTTCCATGGCACGAGGGAGGGATTCGAACCTGGCTCTCCCAAATCCTCGTCGGACACTTTAGCTGCGACGCCACGGACGGCTCTCTTGTATGGCTTCTGTGGAGGTCAGCCATCGATGTCGGCCAGGCTTCCTTCTCGATTAAGCGGGATCGGGGCGGAGAGGGATCCCCTGGGGACCTCCGCCGGCTCCGGCCACTGGAAGCCCCACAAGCAGGGAGCCGGGCCAGGAAACAGCCACGATCCTTATCGTCGTGGGCGACGCCCCTAGACCTGTAAAGGGCCGTTTTAAACACACACACGCACGCACACCAGGCATCTAACAAAAATGGGCTCTAGTCCACAAAAGCCTACGTTTTGTAACCGGTGCCGTTTCATTCATCATGCAATAATAAATTATTTATTTCTTTTATTTACATCATTTCTCAACGGGAAGCCAGGCGGATTGCACAGAGTGCAAGATGGGACCAGATGGGACGTTCAGTGAACGACGAAATAAGAGTTGGGGTCCTGGAACCAACCAGGAGTCTAAAAGACAGAACTGAAGCCCGGCAGAAGCGTTATTAACAGGATCCGTCCAACGATGCAAGATTACACGGCACGGCAGGCTCCTGGTTCCAGCCAGCTGAGCTGATACACCGCAGAGTCCCTAACAGTTAACCCAACAAGGAACTCTGTGAACCGTTTGGTACCGTTCGAGACGGGTAGCCGTGTCCGTCTGTCTGTGGGAGCAGAAGAGAGTGAGAGTCCAGCAGGGGCACCTTCAAGACTAACCAGATTTGTGGCGGAGTCGGAGCTTTCCTGAGTCACTGCAGAAGCGCCGCTGGACTCTTGCTCTTGTCTACCGATTTGGTCCAGTGCAACTCTGTTGCCTGCGTAGAAAAGCGCTCTTGGATAACTGAGTTTTGCGGAAAGGCAGGCGAGATCTCTGCAGGCAGTCAGGCCATTCCCTATAAAGTGGGACTGGAGTGGAGACGCAACGGAGAAGGCACCCGGACCCCCTGCAGACCATGCAATGAGTACATTAACGCTGTGAAAATCTCGTCCTTCCTCCAAGGAGTTCGGGATACATTCTGCCCCCACCCCCCCGACAACAACCCCGTGAAGTGGTTCAGGCTGCGGGAGCCTGACCGGCTGCGGGATTTGAACCGTGGTCCTCCAGGACCTAGGCCGGTGCCCTAAACCTCTTGGCCACGGGAGCCGACGCTTCCCGGACTAGGGAGAGAGCAGGCCCAGCCAATGCAAAACAGGCCAGGCGGAATCACAGGACCAGCCGAATTTCACTTCCCGGACCCCTCGGAGCGAGTTCCCGAAGAGCAGAGCAGCGGTTTGGATTTGGGGGAGAAGGAATGGAAACCGTCTGAAAGGGCTTGTTGGGAATGTCCAGAACCGGCTCCAGGGGAAAGGAAAGCCTCCAGGCCCCCGTGATTAAAACAGATGCGGAGCCAAAAGGGCGCTTTCACACACTCTGGATAACGCGCTCGGCATCCACTTGCAATGCACTTTGCAACCGGATTTTACTCTGAGAAATGGCAAAATCCACTTGCAAAGGGTGGCTGCGCCTCATATGCATTTACTCCAAAGTAAGCCTCACTGAGCTCAAGGAGATTTACTCCCAAGTAAGTACGCATAGGCATACAGTCTGACTCATGTTTCCTTTCCCCCTGGAAACCAGTGAGAGTTATCCAGTTAACGTGGATCCCCCAAAGTCCAGGTTCCGAGGACCCAGATTGTTTCCAGTGATCCATTTGACCCAATAAATAGATTTTGCAGAATCGTGGCAGTGTTGGAAGGGCAACAACGCCTGTGAAAGCCCCGACCTTCTCTTTCAGTCCTGCTCTTTCCTGCCCATCTGGAGTCTCTTATCTCCCCTCCCCAATATTATCCCCCTCCCCAATATTATCCTCAACCTTTGCATCCAGATGCACCATATAAACTCCAGAGTTGGAACCTTCACGGTGCCTCACAGTCCTGGACAGGATTTATGGCCCAGGGTCTCCTGGCTGGCATCGCTCTCTTCATCCTCTGGACCAGGAGAGAGGGGGAGGGGGCTTCATTGCTGGCTGCCAATCATGATTTCATGGGATGCCACAACTGGAAGAGATTTATGATAAAATAGGACCCCCACCTTCTTTTCGCAAGCAAAGCATGTAAACAAAGTTCCAGGATTTAAGGCAACTTCTGGTGGGATTCATTTTAAACTTCAGATGAAATGTACTCTTGTGAAGCACATTCAAGCAATTTTAAAGCACTATAGAACAAGGGCTATTCTTGCATTTTGAAGAAGAGACATTTCCCACCATGCTTTGCACCTTCCAAAAAAAGATGACAACACCTGAGACTTAAAGGTTTATTGTGGCAGATGCTTTTGTGGACTAGAGCTCACTCTTTTAAAATGCATGGTATATTTATTTTTTAAATTTATTTTTAATTTGTGTTATTTCTCATCTGCCTTTCTCCCAGGGACTGAAGGCAGATCACACAGAGTGAGCCTGCACAATCAACAAAATGGGACATTCGATAACCAGTGCATCAAGATTGTAGAAGTCCGGAACCATCAGAAAGAAGCACAGCGTAAGTACTAGTATGACACATTAGACCATACAGAAATGACATAATAGGATCCTTCTTATAATAAGCTCTACACAGTAGTGTAGACCACAATGCCTAATCCTTTATCCAGGCAAGCCTGTGAACCATTTTGTTCAGTGTTACCTGCACAGAAAAGCCCTCTTGAATAGTTCTGTTTTGCATAGATTGTGGAAGATAAAAAATAAGGCCAAGGCTGATGGTGCAAAATCTGGTAAAAATATATTTTATTATCCAGTTAAAAATTTCAAAAAATTCCCTATGTGTTTCGCTACTGATCTTTGAAGAATTACTGCAAGGTGAACCGATTCCCCTGATGAAACCTGTTGGTGAAATGCATGGGGAATTTTTTTGGAAGTGTGCCTGCACACAAGAGCTTATACCCAGAATTAAACTTTGTTGGTCTTAAAAGGTGCCACTGGATTCAAACTTTGTTCTGCTGCGTCAGACCAACATGGCTACCCACCTGCATATTGTTGTTTACCATCAAGTTATAGCTGACTTATGGCGACTCCATAGGTTTTTCAAGGCAAGAGGCATTCAGAGGTGGTTTGCCATTGCCTACCTCTGCGTCACAACCCTGGTATTCCTTGGAGGTCTCCTGTTAAGAACATAAGAATATAAGCGATGCCAATGTTGGATCAGGCCAAAGGCCCATCCAGTCCAACACTCTGTGTCACACAGTGGCCAGAAATACCAATGCCATCAGGAGGTCCAACAGTGGGGCCAGGACACTAGAACCCTTCCCACTGTTGCCCCCCCCCCAGCACCAAGAATATAGAGCATCACTTGCCCCAGAGTCCCTATCTATACCTTGTGGCTAATAGCCACTGATGGACCTCTGCTCCATATGCTTATCTAATTCCCTTTTGAAGCTGTCCATGCTTGTAGCTGTTCAAATACTAGCCATGGTCGACCCAGCTTAGCTTCCGAGATCTGAGTAGATTGGGCTAGCCTGGGTTCTCCAGGTCAGGGAATATTACAGAAACATTAATATTGAGGGGGGAAACTAGAGGAACCACAAGAAAGACAAACAAATGTGAGAAAATAACTGAATTACCCATTTGTAACTGTTGCCATGGAAAATGATGGTGTGTTAATTTAACACATTTAAATTAGTTGAAAAGAAGCCCACAGTTCCAGTTGGGTCCCATCTAAATAGAATTACATGTGCGGATAAATGTGCTCATGTTCTGTTCAGAATGAATGAAACAATGGCCATACACAAAGCCAACCCCAAGAAAGGGAGCATCGAACGTATTTATTCATATTCCACTTGCATAGAATGTAGCAGCAGTAGGAGAGAAGCATATTTCTAATTTAAAAAGTAACACACAGAAATGGGAGCCGAACTCCACCCCCCCACCCCATGAAACTGGGCCTATGCTTGGAGGGAGCCAGTGTGTAGTAGTGGTTAAGAGTGTCAGACTACTACCTGGGAGACCCAGGTTTGAATCCTCACTTGTGCCATGGAAGCTGGCTGGGTGACCATGGGCCACTCACTCTCGCAGCCTAGCCTACCTCACAGGGTGGTTGTGAGGATAAAACGGAGGGAAGGAGACTGACATTAGCCAAGCGTTGGGTCCCCACTGGGGTGGGGTGGGGTTAAAAATGATTTAAACCCATAAATAAATGAAGGCACAGAATAGGAAAGGGCCGAGCAGATGGCAGGTGATGGATTTCATGTTGTGTGTGCTGTCCTACGGCAACAAAGTAAAAGAAGAGGGGGGAAAGAGCTCCCTGTAAACAGAAATCCAGCACAACAAGGAAAGGGCGCAATGCCCCTTCTGCTAGTTTTCTCCTTGCAGATCATACTTATGCACAGAAACGTTCAGTGCTGTGATCCACCGCCTGAGTCCATTCTACCAACTCAGGCAGGAGTGGTCTTAGCTACTGGGTGTTCAGGGCAGCTGCCCCATGGCTGAGCAGCAACCCAACTGCCTGTGGCCCCCTCCCACCCACCCCCCAACAGAGGGAGAAAGACCAGGGAGAGTAGAGCAGACTCCCACTGCACCTGTCTGCCCCCTTGGCAGCTGGCTCGGTAGCTGCAGCAGTCCAGTGATTTTGTGGGCATAGCGAGAGCCAGTTTGGTGTAGTGGTGTGGTTTTAAGAGCAGTGAACTCTAATCTGGGAGAACCAAGTTTGATTTCCCCACTCCTCCACATGTAGCTGCTGGTGTGACCTTGGGTCAGTCAAAAGTTCCTTCAGAGCTGTTCTCTCAGGAGCAGTTCTCTCAGAGCTCTCTCAGCCCCACCTACCTCACAGGGTGCCTGTTGTGGGGAGGGGGAGGGAAAGGGATTGTAAACCGCTCTGAGACTCCTTTGGGTAGTGAAGGGTGGGTATAAATCTCCTTCTCCTTCTCCTTCTTCCTCCTCCTCCTCCTCCCCACTGTGGGCATTTGTCCAGGGCCACAGAATCACTCAGACTCCCCCCTGAATGCAGGACTCAATGGGTGCATATTTTCTCTTTGTGGGGCCCTCCCTTCCATCCCCCCCCCCTTGTGGTGAAACTGAATT
>NW_015177029.1:813928-832048 GCF_001447785.1 Gekko japonicus | reverse complement strand
TCTTCCTCTTCCTCTTCTTCTTCCTCTTCCTCTTCTTCCTCTTCTTCCTCTTCTTCCTCTTCTTCCTCTTCTTCTTCTCCCCCCCACCACTGTGGGCATTTGTCCAGGGCCACACAATCACTCAGACTTCCCCCTGAATGCAGGACTCTATACACACAATGGGTGCATATTTTCTCTTTGTGGGACCCTCCCTTCCATCTCCCCCCCCCCTTGTGGTGAAACTGAATTGGTGATCTCCTTGGTGAGCGGAACCCATCCTAGGCCATCAGGTGGCATTCACAGTGATGGCGGCGGAAGCCACGGCCTGGATCCAGGGTCGGAGCCCCAGGGATTGGTGGGCTTGCTCTGGCCACAGTACGGCTGGGCTAGCCTGGAATGTGAGTCTTCCGATGATGATCATCCCTCACTTCAGAAGTGATCAATGACAAAGGAAGGGGCAGTTTAATGGTCCTAATCTCGCTGCTCAGACATCCTTCTGTGAAGACCTGGGGGTTGACACCACGGGGTGGGAAACAATCTCGGATAGGTCGAGAAGTGGCTGGCCTGTTAATACGGTTATGGATAATAGGCAAGGAGATCGCAGGAGCATCTGATGGGAAATATATTGATAATGCCATTTTTCTTTAACTTTTGAAAATGTATGTAATGAATGTAATTTGGGGCTGGAAATTAATTGGACGTATAAGACTCATTTGACTCATGCTCACGCTTTTTCCGCCCTAATGGCTCTCAGTGCTAATAATATCTGTCTAGCCAGCTAAAGAGGTTTTAAAAGAGTAGGCCATTAGAGTAGCCATCTGACCTTGATTAAAACTGCATTAACCTTTACATTAAAACGCATTTAAAATGCAGACACGCTGAAAATATCAAACACAAATAAAATAAATCTCTGGCCGTTCCACAGCTTTACTAGCTTATTTGTGTGGACGGCAGCAATTTGTTGTTGTGGCATCTATAATTTTTTTTTTGGGGGGGAGGGTGTAGAATTTTGGCGCATTAATTTCCGTGCATGGAGTTGGCTTGCTTCGGAAAGAAATTGGAAGGAAGTGACTGAATTAATAGCTGTTCTGATGAAGTTTTGCAGGACGTGATCTTCGTCAAGGAAGGGCCGGAAGATCATTTAAAGTTCATTTTATTACTTTCCAAATAAATGGCATCATTTTGAAGGGCAAATCCCACTTGTCATGCCAGTTTCCTTGAGTACATGGATTCTGCCAATCACATGGTTCCAGAGAGATTTCTGGTCTATCTATTGCATACTTTTCAAATGCAGTTATTTCACCCTCAGCAGAGCCGGTTCCGGGTTTGGGGGGAGGCCCTGGTTAGACAGTGACCAGCAGCCCCCAGCTACCCACCACCAGGGTCCCCCTCATACCTTCTCCCACTTGCACGATCAGTTGCCTGCACCACCCACATGCTCTTTCCCCATAAACACCTGGCTGTGGATAGGACAAATTAAGCTGCCTTATACTGGTCAGACCCTGGGTCCATCCAAGCCAGTACTGTCTATTCAGACCGGCCGTGGCTCTCTAGAGTCTCAAGCCGAGAGTGCCACCACTTTGCACTGTAGGGGAAATGAGGGGTGCAGGAACCTTTTCATGTCCTCCCACTGTGTTCATTTTGGGGAGGGAGAGAAGCTGGCTTCCCAATTGCAGAGAGAGAGAGAGAGAGAGAGAGAGAGAGAGATTCTAGACTACAATTCAGTTTATTCCATTACACACACTTAAGTCAGAAAACATTTTTGTAGCATTTCAATATTCAACATAGAATATTTCAACACAACCCGAATACATGAACAGTGCACTTGTAGTTCAAGACCCATAACGGAAGGGTGGCTGGTCAGATCGACAAGGAACAAGACTAAATTCAGACATTAAGTTCTCTTTCCCACCCATAGAAGCTACTGTAACTGTCACTCAAGTCTGTGATGAGCATTTGACGTATACCACAAAGCTCAGCCCCTTTCTTTCTATCTCTGGGGTCAGGAAAGTCAAGGAAAGCTGTGTTAACCTCGGGTGACTCAGAGAGTCAAGGGAACTAGTTGCAGATACTCTACCTACTTAGAATTTGATAATGCCTAAACATTCCAAAAGGCAAAAGGCATGTAAGCCAAAAGGCATGTAAGCCAAAAGGCATGTGCAGAGTTATCTGTACCCGAAGGCCACAACACTTTGCAGAGTCCTGAAGCCTCCTGGGAACAGAACTATAGAGGCCAATTGCCATAGAAATTAAGGTATCAGAGGTGTACCAGAGGTTTAGCAGAGTTTTATCTGAGGACTGAGGCTCAATCCAGCCCTAATTCCACAACATGCACCACCCACATGCCCTTCCTTAATGATTCTGGGTAGTTGGGAGCACAGGTACGGACAGGTGGCAGGGGAGGGGTGCAGAAAGAGAGGGAGAGAGATATTCTAGACCACAATTCAATTTATTCCATTACACACTCTTAAGTCAGAAAACATTTTTGTAGCATTTCAATATTCAACATAGAATATTTCAACACAACCCGAATACATGAACAGTGCACTTGTAGTTCAAGACCCATAATGGAAGGGTGGTTGGTCAGATCGACAAGGAACAAGACTAAATTCAGACATTAAGTTCTCTTTCCCACCCATAGAAGCTATTGTAACTGTCACTCAAGTCTGTGATGAGCATTTGACACATACCACAAAGCTCAGCCCCTTTCTTTCTATCTCTGGGGTCAGGAAAGTCAAGGAAAACTGTGTTGACCTCGGGTGACTCAGAGAGTCAAGGGAGCTAGCTGCAGACACTACCTATTTAGAATTTGATAGTGCCTAAACATTCCAAAAGGCAGAAGTCGTGTAAGGCGAAAGGCATGTGCAGTTATCTGTACCTGAAGGCCACAACACTTTGCAGAGTCCTGAAGCCTCCTGGGAACAGAACTATAGAGGCCAATTGGCATAGAAATTAAGGTATCAGAGGTGTACCAGAGGTTTAGCAGAGTTTTAGCTGAGGACTGAGGCTCAATCCAGCCCTAATTCCACAACATGCACCACCCACATGCCCTTCCTTAATGATTCTGGGTAGTTGGGAGCACAGGTACGGACAGGTGGCAGGGGAGGGGTGGGGGGGTAAACAATGCTAGGCCCCACCAGAAGTCCTGGTCCCTGGCAGCTGCCCCACCTCAGAGTACGCTGATGCCAGCCCCAACTCTCTGTGCTGGATGCTGGCGGCCAAGAGCAGAAGAGCATCAAATGACTTTATGTCCTCTGTGTGCTTCAAGAGGCATCTGGTAGGTATGGCCAGTCAGTTTCCAGTTAGGTCAGACTCAGAACAGTGAGAAAAATTGGAAGGAGATACAGGGAGCAGCCTGTAGCTGGTTGTCTGCGCCTGGAAACAGGGTTGGATCCAGTCAGCTTTTTCATTCAACCTCATCAAATTCCCCTCCCTACTCCGCATGGCTTTTGTATCTGTAGATCCCAGGGTCACCCAGTGTAGTCTTCTTTGGGTGGTCAAAGGGAGATCCCTCCTTCTTTGTTCACCAGCAGAAAATCTGGTTGGATCCAACCCTGAATGGTAGACTAGATGGACCTTGTCTCATTTATTGACTATGCTCATAGTCCCCCTTTCTCACTGAGACCCAAAGCAACAGAACAAAATTTTAGTCCAGTGGCAACTTTAAGACCAACAGAACTTAATTCTGGGTATGGGCTTTTTTGTGCACGCACACTTCTTCAGATACATGCACACAATTCAGATGCATGCACACAAAAGCTTGTACCCAAAATTAAACTTTGTTGGTTTTAAAGGCACCACTGGACTCAAACGTTGTTCTTTTCTCCAAGAGTTCAAGACGGGATCGGGTGGCAACCCATAACGAGCACCCCCCCCCAATTCTATAAAATGTCTTATGTGCATCACAGTATTAACAGTAGCTGTGATGCATTACATTGAAGCTGATTTCCCCAGTTCTCTTCTTTTCCACATTTCTGCTTAATATGGAACAAAGAACCATTCTTTGAAAGAAGGAACATGATTGCGAGCCTACTTGGGATACAGGAAATAATATCATCTTCTTAATAACTGTGTGGCCTGACCTGGATGGCTCAGGCTGTCTGTCCCACCTAATTGTTTAAATGTATATAGTTATCTGGTGACCCAGTCTAGGGATCTGAGGGACTAAAACTCTCGGGCTAGCTTGATTTCATCAGTCTTGGAGGCTAAGCAGCATCAGCCCTGGTGAATATTTGGACAGGAGACCACCAAGGAAGTTCAGGGTTGGTAGGCTAAGGCAGGCAATGGCAAACCATCTCTGAACGTCTCTTGCCTTGAAAAACTGTGACTTGATGGCACTTTCTACCACCACCAACAGCCCTGTAAGGTAGGCGTCAGAGGATCTTGAACTATTGATCTGAGTGATGTCAGGTTGGGACCCTGGTGCCACCATTCAGTTCTGACCAGAGGAGAGAACTACAGGGAGACCAGCAAAGAAGCTTCCTTATGCTAATAAGTCAGGTGATTCTCCCTATAAAAGTTTTTGGTGCAGACTTCAGTGTACTGAATGTAACATTGTTTTATAATACCTATTTGTTTGGGGTTTTTTATTTTTACAAATCTACAGGTTAAGCAGGCAGCAGTGTATAGGATTTCCAGTTATCATGATAGGGTCTCTTTTTTTTGGTCACAGTGATTGTAACTTTATAACGTGGTTTCCGTGGCAGGTTATGATGATTCCCCTGGATCCCTCTATCTTGGCTAGGTAGCCCCTTTTCTTTCTTCTTTGTTTTTCTGTCTGTCCCACCTAATTGTTTAAATGTATATAGCTATCTGGTGATCCAGTCTAGGGATCTGAGGGACTAAAACTCTTCTTTTTATTTGATAATGGCACACAAAAGGCTGATGATTATTCAAAACGAACAATTTGTTTTATTTATGAGGGGAAATGGTCAGGTAGGTATCGGGTTTAGGAATTAGGAAGTGAACAGGCAACAGGAATGAGGTAGCTTTGTATAAAGATCAACAATAGATAGTTTGTCACAAACATGTAGTTGTTTAGTTGTACAGACAGGTCCTCAAACACCAAGCAGAGAGATTTCTTGGCAGCTTCTGTTTCAACATACAAGCACAAGCTTCTTTGTCTCAAAGCCACTTCAGCTGGTGAAGGCAGGAACATTCACACAAGTTCCAGTTTCCCTCCTTACCCACTTGCTAGGGACCCTCACCCCTTTAGGAGCTATTTCCCTCAGACTGTATAGGGATCATCCCCGTTTTCTAGGAGCTATTTCCCTCAGGGTTGAATGGGGATCCTTCTTGATCCTCTCACTCCCTTAGCCTTCCTTCCCAATCAACTGTCATTTCTTAACTGCTGTTCTTAACCAACACTTTCAACTGTAGAATTCAGTTCAAATCCCCTATCACTCAAGGTTCTCAGACTGGGTTAAAAAATTAGCCATTTACTGTCCATCTCACGAGTAAACTATGATTTCCTCAGAACAGGAGTGATAAGCATTGAACAGCATTTACACATTCATTGTGCTGTTATATATGCTACATAATCACACATTTGTTGCACTATTGACTAACAACCTCCAAAGGACCTCTAGTCCTTCAGCTTCATTTTTGCTTCCACAATAGCATTCTCTTGACCATTTTACTAAAGATCAGTGTTCACTGGGGAGTCAGTCTTGGTGGGAAGGGGAGAGTTCATTTGGAGCAACAAGCGACCATTTTTATATATGATCCTAGTGTTGACCATTCTTTGTGATGAATGCTGTGTAGAACATTGCTTAATGCATCTGTATTAATGATGCAAAAACATTTGGCCACCTGGAAGCGATATTGATGAGTTGACATTTTATTGACAAAATGACAGTTTGATAGTGTGCTTTCCTAAAGCTTTATAATGAATAGACTGGCGGGGTTCACATGAGTATCAGTCAGCTAGCAAGTGATTCAGGGAGAGAATCTGGATTTTCAGCGGGTTGATTCTAAACACATGTGAGATTTTGGTGGTACCAAGAGTGGAGGACTGGCCAAAAAGCATGCCAGCTTTCAAGTTCTCCAGATGTTCAAAAACACACAAGGTAGAGGGAGAAGACCATAAGAACATAAGATAAGCCAATGTTGAATCAGGCCAATGGCCCATCCAGTCGAACACTCTGTCACACAGTGGCCAAAAATACCCAGTGCCATCAGGAGGTCCACCAGTGGGGCCAGGACACTAGAAACCCTCCCACTGTTGCCCACCCCCCAAACACCAAGAATACAGAGCATCCTTTGCCCCAGACTGAGAGTTCCTATCTATACCTTGTGGCTAATAGCCACTGATGGACCTCTGCTCCATATGTTTATCTAATTCCCTCTTGAAGCCATCCATGCTTGTAGCTGCCACCACCTCCTGTGGCAGTGAATTCCATGTGTTAATCACTCTTTGGGTAAAGAAGGACTTCCTTTTATCTGTTCTAACCTTGACTGCTCAGCAATTTCATTGAGTGCCCATGAGTTCTTGTATTGTGAGAAAGGGAGAAAAGTACTTCTTTCTTTACCTGCTCTATCCCATCCATAATCTTATAAACCTCGATCATGTCACCCCTCAGCTGTTGTTTATCCAAGCTAAAGAGCCCCAAGCACTTTAGTCTTTCTGGTCATGGATCTTACAGCCTTAGTTCTGTAATCATCCTGTGTGAAATGGAGTCAGGTTGCACCCTTGGCTTAAGGAAGGGAGGAAGGATCTCAGAGCAAACATTTGTCTACTAAGTTCTTTTGAATATCTGAATAATGTTTGTTTTTTAACTGGTCATGGACCGTAATGTAATAAATTACAATCGGAACTAACTTCGCAGGTACCAAGAAATGGGAGCATGGAACCATGACCTTTATGGACATGTCATCAGCGTTCAGTCAATCAGTTCATCTATCACAGCCTGAAATCAGCCAAATGTGATCAATGTGCTGGTCCTGTTTAATTATAAAAGCAAATCACCTGATTGGTAGAGCATCTACGCTCAAGGCATTAACCCAGTGACCGAAGTTGCAAGTCATTCTCACTGTTTGCCAGGTCTGCATGGCTGTATACTTTGCTACTGCATTTGTTATAGGCCACCTTTTGTTTTTTTTGGAAATGTTAGACCAGCATAAACATCTTGGTCTAGTTTTCTCAAGAGCCATAAGATCACTGTGTGACTAGCATAATGAAAGGGAAGACAATATTGACATTTCCTAAGGTAGCCCCTTGTATAATGCCATATGAAGAAAGAGATATCCAAAATGCTAATGGATAAATAATTGCTGTAGCCACTGCGGGGAAGGCTGGGAGTGAGCTTGTTAGGCAGATAAGATTAAAAGGCATTAGTACAGCATTAACTCTAAACATGTTTTAACTGCCTAATCATAGCAAGGTGACAATCATTTGGAAGTCCCTGAGACTGAGCGCCACAAATGTATTTAACGCTTTCTAATTCATTGGATGTTGAGCTAAGAGCCAGTTTGGTGTAGTGGTTATGAGCCGTAGACTCTAATCTGGAGAACCAGGTTTGATTCCCCACTCCTCCACTTGAAGCCCGCTGGGTGACCTTGGGTCAGTCACAGTTCTCTCAGCCTCGAAAATAAACCTAGCTCACCACAAAAAGAGCTTGAGTTTCAGGCTGCCAGACAATCCTCAGATCTCCTGGCTATACTACACCCACTGCCGAATAATAATAATAAATTAATTATTATTGGATGTTGAGGTATGACTGTTCTGGGACAGAACTCAACAGAGGCCACCAGTTTTGATTATAAAGATCTCTGGTTTTTTTAAGAGGGGGGGGAAAGTTGAGCAAGAGATAAAGACTCAGCAAAAATGTTATTTAAAATATTTCCGTCCCAGCCTTCCAACAAGCTCAGGCTCAAGACCACGGTTGAAAGAAATGATCCTTATGATAAAATTATACTTTTTTTCTCTCATCATTGCACCAATAACCATTTAAAGGAACAAACACCTTCTCAAGCTTTTTCAGAGTTATACTTCGGTTTGTTAGCTCCAGGTTGGGAAACTTCTGGAGATTTGGGGGTGGAGCTGGGAAGGAAAGGGACATCAGGGGGGCTGGGATACCATTCAGCCCACCTTCCAATGCATCCATTTTCTCCAGGGGAACTGATCTCTGTAGTCTGGGGTGTCGTGTATTCCGGGAGATCCCCAAGGCCCACCTGGCGGCTGGCCTGCCTAGTTATAACCTCCTTCTGAGCCTGTTATCTTACAGGGGCATCACTCTGCCAAGAATGGCGCCATCAATCATCCTCTTCAAAACCATCAGGCTCTCTGAAAGAGCCACCTTTTGCAGACTTTCCTGAAAACTTAGAGGACAGTGATCTGGCAAACAGTTTCAGGGAAACTGTTTTCATGTTTGGGGGGAAGGCAAGAGAAAAAGCCCAGTTTACATGCTGTCACTGGCTGTCACTCACTCTGACACTAGATCCAACTCATCTAGGCCAGCCTTATCTATAGAAGTGAATCACGACATGGGGATGAATCGTAATTCCGGGAGATCCCCAAGGCCCACCTGGCGGCTGGCCTGCCTAGTTATAACCTCCTTCTGAGCCTGTTGACTTAGAGGGGCATCACTTTGCCTAGGATGGCGCCATCAATCATCCTCTTCAAAACCACCAGGCTCTCTGAAGGAGCCACCTTTTGCAGACTTTCCTGAAAACTCAGAGGACAGAGATTTGGGGGAAGGCAAGAGAAAAAGCCCAGTTTCTGTTAGAAACCAAAGACACTGACTGAGGGAACAGGATGGTTGGTGCATATTGCTGGACTGCCCTTGATCTATGCATGGGTTTATATCAGGAGCAATGTTCCCTCTAAGCTGTGGTGTCTTGTGAGCAAAAATTCTACTTTGTGAGCTACTGGCCTTAAGGTTGCGAGCGAGCAATTTGGCTACTGCATAAATTAGTTTGCTCTGGAGCCATCCTTTCTGAGCTAAGACAAAAATCTGTGAGCCGGAGGCTAAAAAACTGTGAGCTAGCTCACAACTCAGCTTAGAGGGAACACTGAGATGTGATCCCTTTACTAGGTGGGCCCCAGGTCATGAAGGGCTTTAAAGATAATAACCGGTACCTTGAATCGAGCCCAGAAACAGGCTGGAAGCCAATGTGCCTGCTTCAGAAGTGAGGCTATGTGCTAAGATTGGCTCACCCTGTAAGCAAATGGCTTACCATGTTCTTCTAGGGCAGCCCAAAAGAATGCACTTACAGTAGTCCATTTGTGAGGTTATGGTAACCAGTACCTTGAATGGAGCCCAGAAACAGGCTGGAAGCCAATGTGGCTGCTTCAGAACTGAGGCTATGTGCTAAGATTGGCTCACCTTGTAAGCAAATGGCTTACCATGTTCTGCACTAGCTGAAGCTTCTGGATTGTCTTCTAGGGCAGCCCAAAAGAATGCACTACAGTAGTCCATTTGTGAGGTTATGGTAGCGTGGTTAAAACTGACCTGCTGCAACATGCTGCAGACTGGGATTTAAAAGTAGACCTCAGACCTAAAGGGATGAAGAAAAGCCCAGGCAGATGAAAGGTCCATCTAGTCTAGTGTTTCTCTAAGTGACCACTTCTGGACAGCAAACCTTCCCCCTGTGGTTGCTTCTCAGAAACTGGTCTTCTGAGAGATTGCCACTGGACATGGAGGCTCTGTTTACCTGAAAACAGAGCAAACAGAAAACTGCCTAAGCCACGACCACTCACCATGCAGAAAGAGGATCACAAAGTTAGAAGATAACAAGCAGAGGCCCCTGAGATTCTTGAGGGGGAATCCCATCCTCACCCCCCCACCCTCACACTGAGCCCAGGTGTGGCTCCCTTCCGCCGTCCCCCCAGTCACTGGGCCCAGAGCTGCTCCAGGCATGGCCACAGCAGCAGCGGTGTCTGCAAGCCCTTTGAGACCCACCATGGCTCCCGGGATGGCCTGGAGTAGCTCCCTGGTCTCTGCTGCTACCACGGCTGGGGCAGCTTCTGGATGATGACCACTCTGCAGCCAGGCTCAGTGTGGCTCCCGGACTCCTCCAGGATGCAGGAGAAGAGAAGCCTACTGTCTGCTCATGTGCAGGCATTATTCGGGGGGGAGGGGGGTTAAGCCACCCTGTTTTTAAAAAAGTTTTCAGATTTTTCTCCAAACCTGGGGGGGTCCTGCTAGGTACTGAGATTCAAAAATTGCAGAGATAGATTAAAGCAGTTAGATTAAAGCACATGTGTCTTTGTCTAGAAAAATAAGCTTTAGTAAAGCTTAGGTAAAGGGTAGTTAAAGAGCCAGTTTGGCATAGTGGTTAAGTGAGCAGACTCTAATCTGGGAGAACCGGGTTTGATTCCCCACGCCTCCACTTGCAGCTGCTGGATGGCCTTGGGCAAGCCATAGTTCTGACAAGAGCTGTCCTTGAAAGGGCGGTCCTCGAAAGAGCTCTCTCAGCTCCACCTACCTCACAGGGTGTCTGTTGTGGGGAGGGGGAGGGAAAGGAGTTTGTAAGCCGCTCTGAGACTCCGAGTGAAGGGTGGGGTATAAATTCAATCTCCTCCTCCTCCTTGGAGAACAAAAGTAAAATAAATCATCCTTACTAGCTCTAAGCTACATGTCACTTCTCTAAGAACTTAGCTTGTGACTCAGAGGGAACTTTAAGGAGTAGGACAAAGAGCAATAAACTGAAACAATAGATACATGATTTCTTTATTAATAAATAAACTGCTTTCTCTCCCTTGGCTCACTCCCAAACTATTGATCATCCAATTGGAGAATCCCAACACTATCTAATTATGCATTCTATCACCTTGCTGTAGTGGGAAAAGCCTGTAGACAACTCTATGGGATCTCTAACTAAAAATTAACAGGCATAGCGAACAGGAAATGCTTTCAAACTCACAAATAATCCAACAGGTCCCCTAGTTCTGCAGAACTGTTTACAGTCAGATATCTGCAGATTAGGTCAAATTTGACTATTAGAATATAAGATGGCATAAAAGAAAGGTGATGCATACAATGAACATTGAAACGGACTATAGTCCTATTCCTTTATAAGAGTGTCCTCCTGACTGTTCCGTTCTACTTCAGTCCAACTAGATAAAAATGCCTTCCTGGACATTTCTGTTTTGCAGATCCTGTGGAATGATACAGAGAGTGTTCTGCAACAATAAGAAAGGTCCTGCTCTGTTTGCGTTAATTCTGGTGCACAGAAGGTTGTGTGTGTAAAAGAGACTGAGAAGCCTGGTGGTTTGACCTTAAAACATCACCTGATGGGTTGTGGGGAGAGGAAAAATCACAGTGTGGTGTGGTGTGTCAGAGAAAAAGTGGGGTTTCTCTGCTGGTGGATAATGGTGGTGGGAATTGCTGGTGAGAACCTTCAGTGCTACTGCAACCAATTTCCTGGTGTAATAACGATAACACTGCACAATGGGGCCAAAGTCATTGACAGAGGCTGCATGAGACATGGCAAACATGGTCTATGTGACCTCAGATTTGTAAGATAAATAAGGTCACTGAGCTTGAGAGGAAATCTTGGTTTGAACTCAGGAGTTTTGCTTCTCCATCTTGGTTGCCACAAAATTAAATGTTGTGTGATCAGTAAGTGCTGCTTGTGTGAGTCTAGCCTCCTCAGGTATTAACAGTAGGTTGCCCATGAATTACCTGACTACCATCCAAAATTTCCCAGACAATGTCCAGGTCTAGTATTTATTTATTTACTTCCTTTACATCCTTCATTTATACTTTGCATCCTTCTCATCTCCTCCATTTCATTCTCACAACATCCCTGGGAATAAGGTTAATGTAGGCTTCCCAACCTCCAGGTGGGGCCTGGAGATATCCTGGAATTTCAACTGATCTCTGGACTACAGTTCCTCTAGAGGAACTGACTGCTTTGGAGGGTGGACTTTATACCCCTAATGAGGTCTCTTCCCCACAACTCTCCTCATCCCCAGGATACACCCCTCCAAACCCCAGGAATTTCTTGACCTGGATTTGGCAGGCAGCCCTAGATACCTGGTTCATTTTTAACATGCCCGTTACCATGATAGGTGGGAAACTGCTGGACACTCTGAGGTAAAACCACAGAGTTTCTGGTGATTTCTAGAGAGGCATGAGGTCACTTCTGGGTTTCCCCTGGAAGTGACTTAACACCGTCACTGGACAGTGATTTTTAAATATTTTTCCTCCTACCAGATACCAGAATGCTGGCTGGCAATGGGAGCTGGGGAATGGGAAATTTCTCACCCCCAGAGGGAAACTGGGAAGCCTATCTAGAAGCCAATCTATGAAAATCTAGAAGGGATGCTATGGAAATGAGGACTCATCCCCCTGTAGAGATCATCCTCTCTTTCTTATGATCTCCCCAGACCCTAAAGTAACTCCAGTACACACACTGGAGTTTGCCCTGTTGAGGTCTCTCCCCTTCCCAAACTATGGCCTCCCCAGACGACACCCCCAAAAGGCCTCAGACTTTTCTCAGAACAGTGGTAGGATACATGCCACTGTATTACAGTAGCTAAGCTGCAGATTTGTTTGACTAACACACTCCTAGGTTGAATAACACACTATTTTGGTTCAAATACAGTTGTCTTGCCTGGTTCAGAGAGAATTAGGAATAAATAGGATTGGCACCCTTTCCTTGAATCAACTGACCTCCAGGCTTGAAACCAAAGTTGTTTATCCTCAGAGGCATCCCGGTGATTGTTCAAAGGGATGGCAGAGATCCAGGCCGCGTTATCTTGGATCACAGTGCAGCCCCAGACCAATCAACCTTAAAGTTGTTGAAGGCGGCTGTGTACTTAAAGTGTCCATAAATCAGCCTAATGAATAAAACAGCACATGCAGAAATTCATTACATATCGGATACACTGGGGTGCGATTTTTATTATTTTACGCAAGCTTGTTTTGCAGCAGAAAATTCGGCAGATGGAGGCGAAATTACAAAAAAGGTGACATTCCTTTCCCTGTAAGCGGAAGGCATTCCCAAAACAAATGAAAGGAGAAAACCCACCTAAATGTTTTATTATAATAAAGTTACCAGAGGCCAGAAGTTCAATACGGAGGATTTATAAACGTATCATTTCAGTTCTTGGAAGGATTTCAACATAATTTGCTCGTGGCACAGCAAAGTGAGGTGAAATCCATCTACGGTCCCTGTGGGGCAATAAATATACAGAAACGTCTGTTTAGATTTGTCACGGAGTTTACAATGTCACCAAAAATAAATGCTCAGGAATGAGCATCCCAACCAAATCAGCATGACTCTCAGGCCAATAAGGAATTACTTATGTCGTGCAACTTTAAAATAATAAATGCCATTTCGGTTCTGAGCATTGCTAACACATGGTTGCAATTGCAAAACCCAGACCTTGTAAATCCCTGCCCTCTGACGGGCCTACTCGGTTGGGTAAAGATGACGAATGTGATGAATAGTTTGTAGAGGTGGGCTCCAAGGTTCCAACCTTGTGCCATAATTTTGAATACCCTTTTAGGCTGAGCTGACAGCATAAATACATTACAATAATGGAAGCTTCATTTGATGTCCATTTGTAAATGAGCATAGATTTTTTCAGTTTGTCGGGGTAATTAACTTTTCCTAATTTTTTTTTGCTGTGCGAGGTGACAACAGTTTTATACACAGATATGAAGCGGTGATCATTTCGAGGTGTTCCATTAGGATGCCTTTTAATCAATTTTGCAGGAGGAGAGAAAGGAAAGCCATCACACCAATTAAGATATGGACCAGGCAAGCCCACCTCTTTACAGTATTCTTTATTATTGGAGGTACAGGGGGTATTCAGGGAGGAACTATGGGTATCGGAGTCCAGCATTTGGTCAACTTATGCCGAGCCTTGGTGGCATTGCCTGACAGCATTGGCTGAAACAGTCTCTAAGTCTGTGCACATTGGACTTGATCCCTGCACTGTTTCCTCTGTTCTTTTCCAAGGGTTCAAGCCAGGGGTAGCCAGTTAGCAGCCTGGGACACTGCTGTTCTCTCATGATCTTTTTTAAAAACAGGGGCATATTGACAGGGCCCTGGCCTAGATGGCCCAGGCTAGCCCAGTCTCTTCAGATCTCAGAAGCTAAGCAAAGTCAGCCCTGGGTAGCATTTGGATAGGAGACCCCCAGTCAGGGGTCGTTTCGTTAGAAAAAGAGCTAGGGGAACTCATTAGCATAACTCATTAGCATACGCCACACCCCCTGACATCACCGGAAGTGTGTCATAAGGCCACACCCAGCACTCAGTTAGTCTTAGTCTTAAAGGTTAGTCTTAAAGGTGCTATTTGTTAGTCTTAAAGGTGCTATTTGAAACACCTTGAGCCGGCCCTGCAACAGACTAACACAGCTACCTCGGGGAAGCTCCTGGATGGGGCTGGGAGTCCTTGCGGAGGCCACGTGGAGTGGCCTCGGCCAGGCAGAGGGGGAGGACGCCAACTTACCCTCCTGCTTCTTCCTCCTTCTGCAACAGAATGAGGCTGGAAGCAGGGGGTTGCCAGAAGAAGGGGGTGGGGCTTTGTTGTGTGTCCCGCCCCCCTGCACCTCACCTGGGGGAACTGCGATCCCCCGCGTTCCCCCGAAAATGACCTCTGCCCCCAGTGAAGTCCAGGACTACTGCACAGAGGCAGGCAACAGCAAATCTTCTCCGTTAATTTATTGCCTTGAAAACCCAATGGGGTTGCAGTGAGTCAGCTGCAACTTGATGGCACAGTTTTAAAAATGGCCACAGAAGGCACTGGACTGTGCTGGTGGAGCTGAAAGCTGGAACTGTGCATTACGTGTATTATGTTTGGTATAGTGGTTAAGTGTGCGGACTCTAATCTGGGATTTGATTCCCCACTCCTCCACTTGCACCTGCTGGATGACCTTGGGCAAGCCGTAGTTCTGGCACAGCTGTTCTTGAGAAAGAGCAGTTTCTGTCAGTGCTCTCTCAGCCCCACCTACCTGACAGGGTGTCTGTTGTGGGGAGGGAAAGGAGTTTGTAAGCCATTCTAAGACTCCTTTGGGTAGTGAAGGGCGGGGTATAAATCCAATCTCTTCTTTTTTCCCTCAAGATTTTTTTCATTCAAATGCAGCCATTGCAGTCTAAAGGGAGAGACTGGCACGGAGAGAGAAGGCCTCTGGCATGCTTTCTCCTTGACATCCCTCACCCTATCCCAAACTGCATATATATGTGTGTGTGTATAAATTTTAAATTAATTTTTCAAACAAAAGAACAAAAAGGAACAACCACCACTCAAGACAAACAAGCAAAGAAAGAAGAACCTTCTAAATTACGGAACGTAGAAACGAGATTACAAGAGGAAAAACCATACAAAATACAAAAGAAAGGCAACGTTTTATCAAGTAGTTGTCAGAAGGCTTAATATTTAATGTATTTTTCAATTTATCTTACAAGATATACCTAAGCGTTAATAAAAATATAATTCTCTACTTTATACTTAATTTGAGGAAGGGCTTCGATAGATGTTGAATACCTTTCCAATTTGTATATGAAGCAAAATCATGCCACATTTCATAAAAATGTGACATTTTAGCTTTGATATCTGTTAGCCAAATTGCTATGTTTTTTTAATAAAAGGTTGGGGAATTATTATATATAAGATATACCTAAGAGAGGAAGTTAATAAAAGTATAATTCTTTGTCTACTTTATACTTAATTTGAGGAAGAGCTTAGATAGATGCTGAATACCTTTCCAATTCGTATATGAAGTAAAATCATGCCACATTTCATAAAAATGTGACGTTTTAGCTTTACCTTTGATATCTGTTAGCCAAATTGCTATATTTCTTTAATAAAAGGTTGGGGAATTATGATATTAATGTGCAATTGGCATAACTAAGGGACACAAGCCTATGTATACAGAAGTTCCACCTTTCCAGTAAAACCAAGAATAAACGTAGAAACCAATTATTTAGAGAAATGGGTTCTTTACTGAAGAATATTTCAAACATACAATAAAACACAAGCACACATACAGTTATTCAGACCTAGGAAAATTAGAGAGAAAGGGATAGCAACATTCGCAGGTAAAAATGTTGATTGGGTGATACTTGCCTGTCCTGAAGCGATGGAAGTGATCCACAAGAATAATGGGGAGACTATGAAGAACAGGGATCATTTTCTGGACTGGCAGAATATGTGGAAAGACTCTTGGGTAGCTACTCCAGAGTCAACAAGATAGGGCAGGGTTAGGTAGAGAGACAGAGAGAGAGAGAGAGAGAGAGAGAGAGACAGACAGACAGAGACAGAGAGAGAGAGACAGAGAGAGACAGAGAGAGACAGAGAGAGAGAGACAGAGAGAGCACACATGGTCCTGCTCTTTTATGCACTGTGGGACTGGGGGGTGGGCTTCACTGGCCACCTCCCTTGTGACATCCCCTTGGTCAGTCCCAGGAAGTTGCTAAACTGAAGAAAGAAACAGTTTCAGGAGTAAGGGGGCTTAATGGTTGGGCAATATTTAGATTCTATTTACTTTCAACAGTGGCACCTTTGGAGAACAAAAGCGGAGTCCAGGGCTATTGTCTTTGGATGGCTCTGGCCATGAGTTGATGGGTTTAGCTGGGCAGTGGCAGCTAGCTTTTGTTATTCCGAAGAGTCTACATCCAGTCTCTGGTGAAGGTGAAGAGGGGGGTGGAGGGGTTGCCTGCATGTTGAGAAGGTTTGCTCATGGAGTCTCCTCAGGCTTTTAAGTTCTTGTTGCAGAGCATGGCGTCTTTCCATGGCACGTGGTTACTGGTTTCTGTGTGTTTTCTGTGTCTAGGGAGCTGGTCTCTCTTCCTGCTGCACTGCGGGTAAGAGATGGCAGGTAGCCTCAGGAACCATTGGCACATCTTCTCAGGAGAAGGCTTTTCCTCTGCTGGTGTGTGTCTGCAGCTGGCATCACGTTGGATCACCACACAGTTCAGTCCCTTTTGCACACTAATTGCACAGTCCAGTTTTATCACTTATGAACTATAACTCCATAAGAGCACTATACGCACCTTGCAGGGCAACACTGTGCTAAGTTGATATGTCAATTTTTCTGCCATAGCTATTTGCCATAGCTCGAAATACCAATAATATAATGTGAAAAAGCCTGCAGATTTCCTACACTTTGCTATTTCCCTGCGGGTTGTCATCGATATAAACACTGTTAATCCCTTGGGTGTCACTTTTCCATTTTGTTCCCCCCAAATTGTTAATGAAGACAGCACTGGTGTGGCATAAATGGCTTGATGTGTAATATTTTCGATTTCTGTGAATATCCCCCCCCCAAAAAAAAACCCTGTTACACTACAGGGCATGACGACTATGATAGTGCAATTAAAGGTAAAGGTAAAGGTTCCCTTGCTCGAAAGCCAGTCGAATCCGACTCTAGGGTTGCGGTGCTCATCTCTTTTTCAAAGCCGAAGAGCCAGCGCTGTCCGAAGACGTTTCCGTGGTCATGTGGCCAGCATGACTAAACACCAAGGTGCATGGAACACTGTTACCTTCCCACTGAAGTGGCACCTATTTATCTACTTGCAATTTCTTGCTTTCGAACTGCTAGGTTGGCAGGAGCTGGAACTAGAGATGGGAGCTCACTCCATCATGCGGCACCCGGGTCTTGAACTGCTGAACTACCGACCTTCCACAGCCTGCAGTTCAGCATCTTAACCACTTGAGCCACCACAGCTCCATGATAGTGCAATTAGAACCAGCCAAAAATTGATAGGAAGACAGATTTTCTATAGAAACCTACTGGTCTGGGTAGGTAGAAGAGAATTCACCTGCAGGTTTTCCACATGCCTAATTCACATTTAGTGCACTGCAAAATCGTACTCAACCCCACACCATCAGGGCACACAGTGCCATGTTTACAAGGCCATGTGAACTGTCTAGCTCACCAATATTGTCAAGATCGCCTCCAACCAGGAGCCTTCTGGTCGCTGTGTTGGCACCCAAAGTTTTGCAGAGTGGAAGAAGAAGGGACTGCTGTTTTTCTCCCAAGTGGATCCTCCTGCCAGGTAATAGCCTATTGTTCTCTCCTGACCTGTAAAAAGGTAAAGGTTTCCCTTGCTCGAAAGCCAGTCGAATCCGACTCTAGGGTGCGGTGCTCATCTCCGTTTCCAAGCTGAAGAGCCAGCACTGTCTGAAGACGTTTCCGTGGTCAAGTGGCTGGCATGACTAGATTCTGAGGTGCACAGAACACT
>NW_015177029.1:794379-813661 GCF_001447785.1 Gekko japonicus | reverse complement strand
TAGGTATTGGGGGGGAGGGAACATGCAGATCTGCCTTCACAGAGGAGGGAGAGCTTGTACCTGAAGGTGGGCTGGGGTGGAGGGGCTCTGCAACTTACCTGGCTGCTTCTTGCTCCTCGTGGCCCAACTGAGGGCTGCTGGGAGTAGGGGGCAGGGCTTGTTGCATGTGCCCGCCACTCTGGGCTCCTTACTGCCAGAGCTCCGCTCCTGTGCGCTCCCGCAGGAAATGACCCCTGCTGAGTACAATAGATAAATCTCCCAAGAAGTATATTGCAAAAAAGGTGAACATACATTTATTCAGGTAGATCCAGTTCACATCCAGGTTGCAGTTGAAAGGAGAGAGAGAGAAGCCTAATCTAGAAAGTACTTTCCCTCTGAACAAATGGCCAGCTTGTCCGGCATCATGTGTGTGGGAGTAGGAGGGCATTGTCTCTATGGGAGAGACCTGCAGACAGACATGGAAGGCCATGTGCAGAGAGTGAGAGGACAAAGTGAGATAGAGAGGAGAGGGCGGTTCCCAGAGGCATCCTCTTCAAGGAGATAACAACTAGACACACTTCGAGTGATGTAGCGCTGTCGTCCCCCTGTCCCCAGTCCAGGCATGCTGAGTCACTCACTTTAACACCCACATCCTCCTACAAGTCCTCCTCATGGACTTCTTGATAACAATATTGCCCAAATAGCTCTGGATGACCACAACCAGAAGGAAAGGTCAAATAGCATGGGAGACAGAAAGAACCTTGCAGCATCCTGCAGGTCAAAAGGAATAACAGCAGCCCTCTGTGATCATGCCTAGGACCCACTACCCAGGATGGATGGGACCACCCAATCTCTTCCACAGTGGTCTCCCAGCCAAGTACTAACCATGGCTGACCCTGCTTAGCTTCCAAGCTCTGAGTATGGGCTATTCAGGCTGCTTTACCCAGTCTTTCCAGGCAAGCAGATCTGCCACATATAATAAAAGACAGCTGGACAGTCTAGAAGTCCTATTCTAGAAACGGGTGGCTGTGAAACGTTGGCAATTTTGTCTTGTCTGCCGTTGGACCTCTTGGGTCCACTATTTAATGCAACAAGCTCACATATCCCATTAAATGATGAACGGCTGCCTGTTAAGTGTTTTTGGCATCCGTACAAAGTGAGAGACTTCATCAAAACTCCCCCAGCTGAAAATCTTCATAAAGGGAAAAACAAAAGTGAACGAAAAGTTTGTAGGAGGAACTTTAGAACATAAAAAGTACCAGAGGGAAGCTGAAACTGTACGTGCTCAGACAAAAAACTGAAGTGAATCCCAGGCTGGAATTTTGAAGTCAGAACAAAGAATTGGAGTACAGTTTATGACCCATGGCTGAAGAGTGTCCTGAAGCAAAGAAGGCCAGAGTTTTGGTAGAGACAGACCACATTTAATTTGCCAGCTCTAAAGTTCGATACCTTCTGGTAATAGAACACAAACCCTTTTATTTAGTGCGGTCTCTTATAGGAGATCATTGCTAGTTGGATCGAAGTCCATGGAGCAGTGATAATATATATAGAAGGGTAGTGATTGGATTTATACCCCACCCTTCACTACCTGATGGAGTCTCAGAGCAGTTTACAATCTCCTTTCCCTCCCCCTCCCCACAACAGACACCCTGTGAGGTAGGTGGGGCTAAGAGAGCTCTCTCAAGGACTGCTCTTGAGAGAACAGCTCAAAAAGAACCTGTGACTGACCCAAGATCACACCAGCAGCTGCATAGGGGGGGGGAATGGGGAATCAAACCTAGTTCTCCCAGATTAGAGTCCATGTTCCTAACCACTACACCAAACTGGGCAAAGGTTCCCAAAGGGTTGGTGGGAACAAGCAGTGGACCCTAAGTTTATTGTGGATAGGCAATCAGGCTGCCAGAAATGAGTACTGGTACAAAAGTCCGTAATAGCATGGCTGACTATGCCATTCTTTCACCCCTTTCGACAGGTTTTAATCTGTAGAGGGTAACTAGTATCTAGTTCCATAAGTGTTCTGGGGTGTAAAGGGATTTAAAAGTAGGCTATGACCGGGAAGGTTGGTAGCCTGTGAATCTGATGTAAATGGGCAAAGGTGGACTTTGCTGTCACTGCCGGGAGCAATGCTTGGTCTCATACAGTCTGCCCTGTATCTTTTAAAAAAATGTTTGGTGAGTATTTGTGTGTGTGTGTATGCCTGGAAATCATGGTTGACTTCTAGAGACCCCTAGTGGGGCTTGGCCATTTCCAAGAGGTAGCTTACTATTGCTACCTCCATGTCCCAGCCCTGGTATTCCTCGGAGGTCTCCCATCCAAGTACTTGCCAGGGTCGGCCCTGCTTAGCTTCCAAGCAGTCTGCCCTGTAACAAACCAGGGAATCGTGATTAGGCATACATTTACCTCCTGAGTCAACAGCCACCTCTCCATGGAACAGTGTCATTTAAGTCTTTCCTGTGTGACTCTCTGTGATACTCAAATGCCCTGGCCAAAATGAACAAGTTTTTAGGACAATAACCTTATATTTCACTCCTGACAATGCAGACTTGTCCAGTAATCTAATCAAGCCATTTGTGGGGCAGGTAACCGCAACACCTGCCCGATTAACATTCTCTAGATAGACCCAATTTCCTGCTACTGTCGAGACAGAACACAAAACTTTAGTATTTAGTATAATATACAGATTGCAGGATGTCATAGTCCTGCCGTACATCACATTGGTCAGGCTGCACCTGGAGTACTGTGTGTAGTTCTGGAGGCCTCACTTCAGAAAGGATGTGGACAGAATGGAGCGTGCGCAGAGGAGAGTGATGAGGATGATCGGGGGCCTGGAGACCAAGCCCTAGGAGGAAAGGCTGAGGGACTTGGGAATGTTCAGTCTGGAGAAGAGGAGGCTGAGGGGGGACAGGATTGGTCCTTCTAAGTATTTGAAAGACTGTCCCTTAGAGGAGGGCAGGGAGCTGTTCCTGTTGGCAGCACAGGATAGGACTCACAATAATGGGGTTAAATTATGGGTGGAAAGGTACTGGCTGGACATCAGGAAATTTTATTTTTTACAATAAGAGTAGTTTGGCTGCCTAAGGAGGTGGTGAGCTCCCTCTCACTGGTAGTGTTCAAGCAGCAGCAGGATGAACACTTATCAGGGAGGCTTTAGGCTGATCCTGCATTGAACAGGGGGTTGGACTAGATGGCCTGTATGCCCTTTCCAACACTATGATTCTATGTTTGAGCAGCTGATCTGAGCCAGTATTTTAGGTCCAGTCCTACCCCCCCCCAAGTGGTCCCACCCCCAAAGGAGAAAGATTTTCTCTCTCCACATTTTTCTCTCACCACTCTGGAACTCTGAGGTCACTGAAGGAGAACTTCCTTCTAACTGAGCAAAGGGGAAACCAGCATCCTTTCTGCGCAAGCAAGAAGCCCCCTTTGAAGAATGAATGGAAGAAGACTCCAGCCCATAGAATACAACTGAAACAGAATACGTGACACTGTAATAGGAAGGTCGACTCCAAAACGGCCAAATGGAGTTTCTGTTCCAAGAGATGCTTTACTTTGCCTTGGATGCATGTTCCAGGTAAAATGAGCTGCCAATACCTCTGAACAAGAGCCTGGGATTTCTCCCGATCCGTAATTGGGTATATGTTCAATTGAAAGATTATACTCTGCCAAGCGAAATCTAACTTCTGTTCTTTCTTCTGTCAGGCCTCCAGATTTATGAGCACTATAATTCCGAACAAGCTTTAAGGGGGAAAACAGAGGAAATAAATTTCGGAAACGTAGTTAATAAAACTTTCAGCTCGCACCGGTGCAGAATTTAGAATTGCTTTAGAAGATGCTGCTCGAAGATACTCGTGGCTTCATCAGTTTCAGAAAGCTGATGCAGTTAGCTTTGCAGGTACCATGTTGCGGACAACCAAGTTCATTTATCAGCAGGTCGTTGTTAGGAACCACGATGCACAGGAGGGATCTTTCCCAGGCTCTCTTGCAGATCTGGGGTTTTTCAGGGGAGAAGAGCTGGATCTCTGCAGGGCCAGGCCTTTCTCAGCAAACTGAGGAATCTGACCAAAAAGGAAAGCAAAGTTGTGGATCGCAGAGGCAAGCGATTTTTAAAAATCCAGTCCATTTGGACATGGAAGCAGAAGCTGGCAACAGGATGGGTAGGACAGAGGGAGCAGGGGGAGGGCTTGAAGACACAGGAGGTGAAGCTGGAACTGACACTGGCAGGAGGAGGCACTGAGTCTGTGAGCTGCAAACAGTCAGTGCCTAGTTGCAGAGTAACAGTGAAATCCTATGGAGGGATGTTTGAGTCTAATCTTATTGATTTCAGTGTGCTAAGACTGGAGTAACTCCCATAAGATTGCACTGTAAGACTCTGAACAGGAAATGGAAGCTTATTCAGGGTCAGTGGTAGAAGGCAAAGGGGTTGTAAATCTCCTCGGACTGAAGGAGGCCTGTGGGTTTCTACAAAGATGCAGCAGGCCAACTCCACTATGGATGACCCTGGGAGTGACCTATGATCTTATTATGGGCAGCAGTAAAAACTGGCGTGACAGACTGTCAAGGGTTAATGTCTAACAGAGTCTGAGAACCTTTGAGTGACAGGCTGCTGAAACAGAATTCTGTGGAGAGAGTCAGTTAAGAAATGAGAGTTTGGAACTGACAGCTGAAGAAGAGACAGTTCAGCACTGACTGTGGGCTGGGAAGGAGGCAAAAGGAGTGAGAGGATCAGAGAGGATCGTCATTCAAGCTAAAAAGGTAAGTTGCTTCTAGTTGAAAGAAGTAATCCCTGCCCAGTGAAAAGATAGATAGCTCTTAAAAGTGGAGTGATCCCCAGTCTGTGTATATAGAAGGGTTTTGGAAACTTGGTTGTCTGTTCCTTCCTTCTAGACTTTAGAAGTCAATGAAACTCAGAAACCTATGTTTAAGTGTTTAAGCAGAAATGGGAAAAAAGCCTCTCTCATCAAGGTTTTAAAAAACCTTTTTGAATAGCAGAAACACTTACTTGTTTGCAACAAATTATCCGGAGTTAGTGTGATTACAAACTTGCCTCAATTTTGTCATCGGTTCACCTCATACATTCTACCCCTTATTCCACCTGACCTTTTCTCTTCTAAGTTAAATAAAACATTTTATTTGTAACTTTCAAAAGGTTCTTATATGCCATTTCAGAAGCTAAATATAAGAAGGTGATTGACTCTTCCCTGAGTTCCTTGGGCTGGGCCAGCATATATCTCCCCCCCCTCTCTCTCAGTCAGCACCTGGTGTATACTCACCTGGGCCAGCTCTGGTGATGTCAGGGAAGAGAAAGGTGGCGAGGGCGTCAGTACCAGCCACCCCAGAACTTTAGGTTATCAAATTTGCGAAGCCATGTGTTGGGGAGGAGAGTTCCCAGTCCTAAGCCTTTGGAACTCTTTGCACTGGGGCTATGGGCTTGAGTGCAGTGAGGAGAATGGGCAACTTTAGCAACAAGGGACAACTATGAGTTTTTTCCTAAGATTTCTCCCCGCCCCACTCCCAGGTATCAGAGTCGGTGTGTGGTGGAAATCTTCATGGACAATCACTGTTGGCAGTCACATGGAGGGAATGGTTAGGACAACACTGAATCTTAAAAGCTCCCAGCTTTCATTTTTTTAAATGAAGATGTAGAACAATATGAACATGGTGGACAAAAACTTAATATTGAATGTTCACAGCATGTCTTGAATGATTCAGTTTGCCAAGACTATGGTGGACTAATTAGTGTGTTCCTTAGATATGACTTGTTTTAGAGACACGGGTGAAACTTGGAGGTGGAGAAATAATATTCTTTATGGAATCTTCAGCCTCAAACAGATTGCCTTGTGTTTTTTGCAGAAAGGGCAGCACTGAATTCACTCTGCTTTGATATAGTGTAAACAGCATACTCCCTGACCTGGCCAGTCCGGGCTAGCTTGATCTTCTAAGATCCTGGAAGCTAAACAGGGTTGGCCCTGGTTAGTGTCTGGATGGAAGACCACCAAGGAAGTCCAGGGTTGCTGTGCAGAGGCAGATGATGGCGACCCACCTCTGTACATCTTTTGCCTTGAAAACCCTACGGGGTCACCATAAGTTGGCTGCAACTTGATGGCCCTTTCCATCACCAACAACCACTCATTGAATAAAAAAATATAGTCCATGGCAGATGGCATTGTGATTGTTCATCTGCCGCCTACATAATGAGGAGTAAACCAGGAAGAGGTCATTCCAAGTGCTGCTGCTCCTCTAACTGTCTATGTTGGGTTTTGCAATAACTCTTCCTTCTTTTTCTTTCCACCTCTCAGCAGATGCACATGTCAGGCTGAAGCTGCTTTCTTCCTCTGAACGGCAGAGTCACATGGCGTCTTAAGATGAATGGATTTGTTACTTCTCAGGCTTCAGAGTCAGAACTGTGGACAGCTCCCCGCAAGCAAAGCTGTCAACACCACATGATCTATTTGGTGGGCTTCACATTCCTAACTATCAAGGATAGGTGTGTCCCAGTTTTACTTGGGGGATGGGACAAGTCACTCTGCCTGAAACGTCCAAATGTGCAAATATAAACATTTGAAAAGTATTCTAAAACTCAGAAAAATATCCTCTAGAATGTAATGTCTTTTCTGCAGACAATTGTGTGCTTAACTCCACAGTGCATCAACAGAGATTTCTCCTGTATGGTTTGTCTTTGATAAATGTAGCAAACTAGATCCCCAGTAACTTAGGCTAATTGTCTGGAAACTAGATCTTGAACACTTCCACAATTCAGTGTCTCCAGTAGATTCTCCCGGATGACCTGGTGCACAAGAAGCCAGAGTGTCAAAGTAAGGTCAGGGGTACCCAGGTTCACGTCCTCATTCTGCCATGGAAGCTTGCTGGGTGACCTGGGACCAGTCACACACTTTAACCTACTTCACAGGGTTGTTGTGAAGATAAAATGGAGAAAGGAGAATTATGTCAGTTGCCTTAGGTCCCCATTGCGGAGGATGGTGGGGAATAAAGGAAGTCAAATAAAATAAAAATAAATAAATAAACAATGTGGGCCATCCAAACATGTGAAGAGGACTTTGTTTCATGGAAGAAATGTATGTTCAAGGTTTTGAACTGGGCCTTTTCACCTGTAATAAAGTCCCACTAATTCCAGTGGGATTTACCTGTTAAGTAAAGTGTTTCTGATAAAATATGGAGGGGGTATAGAAACTAATGCTGAGGAAATGAGATGGGGCTGGTAGAAGACACAGTGAGCTGCAGATGGGTATTGTGGAACTCCTGGGTGGGAATTCTTTCAGTCTGTGGGAAGACTGGAGAACATGTTTAGATGGAGACACTTACCATGGGAATGACAGGGAAAGGGGGAGAGAAGTACGTCATGGGACTGTGCATGTGGGTATCATCACAAAGGATTCCCCCCCCCCCACAGCATTAGCAGCCTTTCAGATGGGGCAGAGGATCAGAGCAAAAACAGAACCTCTCCCTTCTATTTGGAGACTTCCCCATAGCATGAACATAGTTAGGGGAGGGGAGGGGCTCAAAACGTCAAAGGACCCAGTCTGGTGTAGTGGCTAAGTGTGCGGACTCTAATATGGGAGAACCAGGTTTGATTCCCCACTCCTCCACTTGTGGCTGCTGGGTGACCTTGGGCAAGCCATAATTCAGTCAGAGCTGTTTCTGAAAGAGCAGCTCTGGAAAGAGCTCTCTCAGCCCCACCTACCTCACAGGGTGTCTGTTGTGGGGAGGGGAAAGGAAAGGAGTTTGTAAGCTGCTCTGAGACTCCAAGTGAAGGGTGGGGTATAAATCCAATCTCCTCCTCCTCCTCTTCAATTGTCTTCAAAATAAATAGAGATCCATGATATTAATTTACTATACTTACATTCATGTCACATGTGTACGCCTTGTGGAACTGTCTTTCCAGGAGCATCCCTAAAATGATGAAGGCACATCCACTGTCAAGATCCAAGTCTTGATAGTAACCGGTAAGGACAGTTTTTATTCTCAATGACGCTTGACCATCTCTTTAGCAACAAGGGACAACTATGAGTTTTTTCCTAAGATTTCTCCCCGCCCCACTCCCAGGTATCAGAGTCGGTGTGTGGTGGAAATCTTCATGGACAATCACTGTTGGCAGTCACATGGAGGGAATGGTTAGGACAACACTGAATCTTAAAAGCTCCCAGCTTTCATTTTTTTAAATGAAGATGTAGAACAATATGAACATGGTGGACAAAAACTTAATATTGAATGTTCACAGCATGTCTTGAATGATTCAGTTTGCCAAGACTATGGTGGACTAATTAGTGTGTTCCTTAGATATGACTTGTTTTAGAGACACGGGTGAAACTTGGAGGTGGAGAAATAATATTCTTTATGGAATCTTCAGCCTCAAACAGATTGCCTTGTGTTTTTTGCAGAAAGGGCAGCACTGAATTCACTCTGCTTTGATATAGTGTAAACAGCATACTCCCTGACCTGGCCAGTCCGGGCTAGCTTGATCTTCTAAGATCCTGGAAGCTAAACAGGGTTGGCCCTGGTTAGTGTCTGGATGGAAGACCACCAAGGAAGTCCAGGGTTGCTGTGCAGAGGCAGATGATGGCGACCCACCTCTGTACATCTTTTGCCTTGAAAACCCTACGGGGTCACCATAAGTTGGCTGCAACTTGATGGCCCTTTCCATCACCAACAACCACTCATTGAATAAAAAAATATAGTCCATGGCAGATGGCATTGTGATTGTTCATCTGCCGCCTACATAATGAGGAGTAAACCAGGAAGAGGTCATTCCAAGTGCTGCTGCTCCTCTAACTGTCTATGTTGGGTTTTGCAATAACTCTTCCTTCTTTTTCTTTCCACCTCTCAGCAGATGCACATGTCAGGCTGAAGCTGCTTTCTTCCTCTGAACGGCAGAGTCACATGGCGTCTTAAGATGAATGGATTTGTTACTTCTCAGGCTTCAGAGTCAGAACTGTGGACAGCTCCCCGCAAGCAAAGCTGTCAACACCTCATGATCTATTTGGTGGGCTTCACATTCCTAACTATCAAGGATAGGTGTGTCCCAGTTTTACTTGGGGGACGGGACAAGTCACTCTGCCTGAAACGTCCAAATGTGCAAATATAAACATTTGAAAAGTATTCTAAAACTCAGAAAAATATCCTCTAGAATGTAATGTCTTTTCTGCAGACAATTGTGTGCTTAACTCCACAGTGCATCAACAGAGATTTCTCCTGTATGGTTTGTCTTTGATAAATGTAGCAAACTAGATCCCCAGTAACTTAGGCTAATTGTCTGGAAACTAGATCTTGAACACTTCCACAATTCAGTGTCTCCAGAAATATGCAAATTTGATTTTTATTAACATTAAATGAGACTGCTAAAAATAAAAACAGAAGGGATAGAAACAGACATTGATAGTGATATTTATTTGTCCAATGATATTTGTTTGCTAATGATATTTATTTGTCTAAGAGAGAGAGAAAAAGGGAGAGAGGTGGAAAGAAAGAATGAAAGAGGTGGAAAGAGAGAGAGAGAGAGAGAGAGCGAGCACCAAGAAAGCAAATAGATGGGAGGGAGGAAGGGAGGGAGGAAAAGTTTGCCTCCCCTTCGTTTCCCCAGCTGCCCTGCCGGGAGCCACACAATATATATGAAAGAGCCACATGTGGCTCCCAAGCCACAGTATGGCCACCCCTGGCTTAACTCCACAGTGCATCAACAGAGATTTCTCCTGTATGGTTTGTCTTTGATAAAAGTAGCAAACTAGATCCCCAGTAACTTAGGCTAATTGTCTGGAAACTAGATCTTGAACACTTCCACAATTCAGTGTCTCCAGTAGATTCTCCCAGATGACCTGGTGCACAAGAAGCCAGAGTGTCAAAGTAAGGTCAGGGGTACCCAGGTTCACGTCCTCATTCTGCCATGGAAGCTTGCTGGGTGACCTGGGACCAGTCACACACTTTAACCTACTTCACAGGGTTGTTGTGAAGATAAAATGGAGAAAGGAGAATTATGTCAGTTGCCTTAGGTCCCCATTGCGGAGGATGGTGGGGAATAAAGGAAGTCAAATAAAATAAAAATAAACAATGTGGACCATCCAAAAATGTGAAGAGGACTTTGTTTCATGGAAGAAATGTATGTTCAAGGTTTTGAACTGGGCCTTTTCACCTGTAATAAAGTCCCACTAATTCCAGTGGGATTTACCTGTTAAGTAAAGTGTTTCTGATAAAATATGGAGGGGGTATAGAAACTAATGCTGAGGAAATGAGATGGGGCTGGTAGAAGACACAGTGAGCTGCAGATGGGTATTGTGGAACTCCTGGGTGGGAATTATTTCAGTCTGTGGGAAGACTGGAGAACATGTTTAGATGGAGACACTTACCATGGGAATGACACGGAAAGGGGGAGAGAAGTATGTCATGGGACTGTGCATGTGGGTATCATCACAAAGGATTCCCCCCCCCCCACAGCATTAGCAGCCTTTCAGATGGGGCAGAGGATCAGAGCAAAAACAGAACCTCTCCCTTCTATTTGGAGACTTCCCCATAGCATGAACATAGTTAGGGGAGGGGAGGGGCTCAAAACGTCAAAGGACCCAGTCTGGTGTAGTGGCTAAGTGTGCGGACTCTAATATGGGAGAACCAGGTTTGATTCCCCACTCCTCCACTTGTGGCTGCTGGGTGACCTTGGGCAAGCCATAATTCAGTCAGAGCTGTTTCTGAAAGAGCAGCTCTGGAAAGAGCTCTCTCAGCCCCAGCTACCTCACAGGGTGTCTGTTGTGGGGAGGGGAAGGGAAAGGAGTTTGTAAGTTGCTCTGAGACTCCAAGTGAAGGGTGGGGTATAAATCCAATCTCCTCCTCCTCCTCTTCAATTGTCTTCAAAATAAATAGAGATCCATGATATTAATTTACTATACTTACATTCATGTCACATGTGTACGCCTTGTGGAACTGTCTTTCCAGGAGCATCCCTAAAATGATGAAGGCACATCCACTGTCAAGATCCAAGTCTTGATAGTAACCGGTAAGGACAGTTTTTATTCTCAATGACGCTTGACCATCTACTCTGACAACACCTGCAGCTGAAACATGGCTTGCTGTAGTTTTACTGTTACTTTGTTGTGAAAAATGACTCCGGTTCTGAATATATCGCTCCGAATATCTCTGTATGACTCTGCACCTGATTCTCTGACAGTGTGAACATAAAGACAACACAAATCTAATCCATTTCACATTTCCCCATTACAATGTAGGATTTTTGATGACCTCAAGAAGGCACATGAATCTTGATTCAAACTTATTCTTGGGTTCTAAGTGGTTGTTTCACTGAGGACATTTGACTAAAAGCCCCTTTCATAGAACCAAGCTCTGTCGGAACAAAGCCAGCAATTAATGAAAGATGATAAAATAATAAAAGCAGTAATACATTAACCGTATTATCCTTGCACAGTTGGGCTGTTCTTTTCATTATATCCTCTTTATGGACACCTTCCAGTCACATTTGAAAAGCGGCTTTATTGCTGTCCTGTGACTGTTTTGGTTTCTAGACATTTAACAATCTACTTAAATGCTTCAGTTCTCAATTGTGGTTCCATCTCCCACTGGTAGATATTATACAAAGGTCAAGTCGTTTTTTTAAAAATTATCAGTTCTGGACATTATACAACTTTTGTTAAGTTTGGGAATACTGAGATTTTTTTTAAAAAAGATATCATGGACTGGATCCCTCCCACCTTTCTCAAACACGTCAGAGACCAAAATAGCATGGAGTAGAAGAAAAGGCGATCCTAACTGATTTACAGTGCCGTTCTTAGCAAAGTCACACCCATTGACTTAAACGGACTTAGAAGGGTTACTTAGGACTTCACTGTCAGTTACACCATTGGTGCCTCCAGACTAATACTGCCTATTCCGCATGACAGAGGCTCTCTGGAGCTTTTAAAATGCCAAGAAACTGAACTTTGGTCCTTACATAAGAACATAAGAGAAGCCAATGTTGGATCAGGCCAATGGCCCATCCAGTCCAACAGTCTGTCACAGAGTGGCCAGAAATACCAGGTGCCATCAGGAGGTCCAGCAGTGGGTGCCAGGACATGAGAAGCCCTCCCACTGCTCCCCCCCAAGCACCAAGAATACAGAGCATCACTTGCCCCAGACCGAGAGTTCCTATCTATACCTTGTGGCTAATAGCCACGGATGGACCTCTGCTCCATATGTTTATCCAATTCCCTCTTGAAGCCGTCCATGCTTGTAGCCACCGCCACCTCCTGTGGCAGTGACTGTCTGCAACCTTGCTATGCCCCCACAGCAGAATACTGAAATGTTTGGACACATTCAGCTGGCTATATAGGAGTGCGGGTGGAAAGTGCCATCAAATTGCTGCTGACTTATGGTGACCCGCCTCCAGGGTTTTCAAGGCAAGAGATAAACAGAGGTGGTGTACCATTGTCATCTTCTGTGTAGCCACCTTGGACTTCCTTGGTAGTCTCTCATGGAAGTACTAATCAGGGCTGGCCCTGCTCCACTTCTGAGATCTGATGAGATGGCCATCCAGGTCAGGGTATATAGGATTAGGAAATCAAAAATATGGCATTAACAAGGCACCAGAAGCTGTCTCTAAAATGCTCAGATTCAGCAGGGGTCCCCACTGTGGTACCCAGGTGACTGTTGTGGTTGGGCAAAAGCCCCACCATGGTGCCCACCAAGTGTTTTTAGAAAGTGGGTTGGGCCAGGTGGGTCTTTTGCCCAGCAAGGATTCCGATTGGCCAACAGAGATTTGACTGGCTGTGCAGATTTTTAAAATGTTGCTTTGGCAGCAGCTGCCACCCCTCAGCACAAGGACCTCCACTGTGTGACTGAAGATAAGCTGTGGCAGCCATTTTGCGGCTGGCTCCATCTCCTGCAGCAGCCATTTTGTGGCTTCACCCACCACGCTGTGTCAGAATGTGAAATGTGCCCATGGGCTCAAAAAAGATTGGGGATCCCTGCTCTACAGTATGATAGTGCCTGTACGATTATACTACAACAATAATTCAGATTTATACTGATAACTAATAATAATTGAAGACAACCCTGTTCCCACTGAATGTTGACTTCCCAACTTTAAGTATTCATAAAGAAATCATTTTAACATAAATTCTTGCTATAGGGTTGCTGATCTATCCATTCTTAAGTCCAGTGCTCCCTCTAAGCTGACTTAGTGTGAGCTAGCTCACAGTTTTTTAGCCTTCGGCTCACACATTTCTGTCTTAGCTCAAGAAGGAAGGCCCCAGAGCAAACTAATTTATGCAGCAGCCAAATCACTCACTCACAACTTTAATGCCAGTAGCTCACAAAGTAGAATTTTTGCTCACAAGACTCCACCGCTTAGAGGGAACATTGCTTATGTCTATTGCTTATTATGAGAGAGTGGGACATAAATAAATATGTATATAAAACCCATTAGAGGGAGCACTGGTTATGATAGTCCATTTTATTTTATATAAAGTTACTTATTTCTAATATTTTAATGTTGATTTTTGTGAAAACAATTCACGTTATGGTTTGCAAAAATTAAAAACCAGCAAAACAAAATCCAATGAACAAAGAATCAAAAGAGAAAAAAACCAGCAGAAGCAAGTAACACCAAAAGCGCATTGTAACCACAGAAGTTTTCATTCGGAGCACTGGTTATGATAGTCCATTTTATTTTATATAAAGTTACTTATTTCTAATATTTTAATGTTGATTTTTGAGAAAAGAATTCACATTATGGTTTGCAAAAATTAAAAACCAGCAAAACAAAACCCAGTGAACAAAGAATCAAAAGAGAAAAGAGATAAAAACCAGCAGAAGCAAGTAGCACCAAAAGCGCATTGAAACCACAGAAGTTTTCATTTGTAACTGAAAAGAAAACATGGAGGGAGCCAAATTAAGTTCCCAAAGAGGCAAGTTCCATGACTCCGGGGCTGCAACCGACAAGGCCCTGCTTCCACTAGAATCTGGTCTTGCCTCCATTGAAGATGGAATGCAAAGCAAGGCGTTGCTAGAAAATCTCAAATGTGGAGAAGATTAATATTTTATGGAAATTGTAACGTCTTCTCAGATTGCTTCATTTCAGATTTTTAAAAGTTGTGTAACATCATGCTCCCTCTCCTGAATTGTCAGTCACACTCTGCAAAAGCTTTGCTAGGCTGTGAGAGAGATGTCAATTCATTGTCAATTCTGACTGCTGAGGAAACTGATTAAGTGCCACCATGCAAATCCCTAAATCAGCAGCAATAAATAATCCTTTTAAAAAAGTCTTGACCTGAGGAGTGCTAAAACACCTCCGATTGCTGCTGCTGCTGTTATAAAATGACTGATGAAGCTGTATTTCCATGGCAGCTCCTCAAATGTCTGACTAATTGATAACCGTAATGGTGACACAAATCCAAGTGTGGAAGCAAGAGCTGTCTCTGCTGAATGAGAATCCCAGTCTGGGGCTCTTATTTCTTCTGTACCTTTCCCTGCAGTGGTTCCCTGGTTCAGGTCCTTGCCCCTTCTCTGGCTAAAGGGCGATGACCAGAGCTCCTTCACCTTTGCTACTTGTTAGATTATTGGGAAAGCACCATGGGTGGATGCCTGACCAGCTCTAGGCATGTAGCAGAAAGCAGTCACTGGATTCTGATGTGCTGCAATGGATGGTAACACTCAGGGCTATTTTTGGGCAGGAACGCACAGGAACGGAGTTCCGGCTGGCTTCCAAGTTGGCCACGCCCAGCAGGAACTCATTAGCATAATTGGCCACACCCAACAGCAGAAACTCATTAGGATTGGCTACATTAGGCGTGTGTGGCCTAACATGCAAAGGAGTTCCTTTGCTACAAAACATGGAAAGGAGTTCTGCTACAAAAAAGCCCCGGGTTTTGACAACAAACATGGTAAACAGAATAACAAGCAAAAGTTGGGTGTGTCTGGATAACCACACTTCTGGTAACATGGGGGTGCGGCCTAGTGTGCTAATGAGCTGTGCTATCAGGGGTGTGGCCCAATATGCTAATGAGTTCCTGCTGTTGGGTGTGGCCTATTATGCTAATGAGAGCTGGCTGGGCTTTTTCTACAAACACCTCAGAGACAGGCAAGTGGGGGATATAGTTTTTGAATGCTTCCCCATGTTAACAATACTCCTTGTAAGTGGAAAACTAGCACTGTGGGGTGAAAGTGGGGCTACACCAGTCTTTCTTCCTGATGGACCAGCTTTCTGTTTGTGATGACTTTTTTTAACATGAAGGGAAGTTTAAAACCGATAACTATCATCTCCTGTCTTGAAATGGTCATCCACTTAACTATCAAAGGCAGGGATCCATAACCGTTTTGTGCCTGTGGGCACCTTTAGAATTCAGACCCAGGGTGGTGGGAACAACCACGAAATGGTTACCTTATATTACCTTTTGCCCAGATTTAACCCTCTGCAGTCCTATCATGATTTCAGGCTGGAAGTCCTGCACAAATTTCTTTTAGAAGATACTCGGAGGTCAGTGACTTATGCAGTGGCGAAATTTTGTTTCTTAGCTATTAGGAAACGTAAACTTATTTTAGCTGAAAACACTGATTTTTTTCCTACTGCTATTTTACCAATTTTACGAATTCATTCTTGCCAATGTTTTTATATCATTATTATTGTTTTAACCTCCTTTACATCAGAATTGTATTGTTTTACTGGCTTTTGCTGTAATAAATTACATACATACAGGGGAGAAAAGGGGTACTTTTAAAAATACATTAGGAAAGAGGATACAGAGAGAATTAAGCCAACACTGGTGGCAGCTGCCACTGGAATGACATTATCTTATGCCACACAGCCAATCAAATCTCCAGTGGCCTGTCATAAGCTGTGCTGGGCAATAGTCCCACTAGGCTTTGCCACTTTCTGAAAACACTTGGCAGACACTAGGTAAGGTGCCCAAGGGTACCACATTGGGGTGCCCTGGTATAAGGATATTACTGCCCAATGCCCAATTTTAGCATGATGCCGATAGGCAAGAAGAATTTACTCATGTAGTATTACTGTCACCCAACATCTCACTGGGCTTCGGCCACTAAACATGCTGTGTTGGCATGCCAGATATAAGGCAAGCCGAGCTGGCGACGACTCACCTACCCTCCCATTGGCCACTGGGGAAGCTGCCTTGGTGTCCTATTGGCCCCTTCTGGCTGGCTCCTCAATCTTTCCCAGCATCAGGCTTGGGAGTTGTAGTTCTCAGATGGCCTTACTGCAACCATAGCAGAGGGAATTAGAACTACAGCTCCCAAGTTGGGAGTCCCAAGAGGCTACGGGACATTAGCTGGGAGTCAGTTAAATTGTTAATCAGTTAAAGTGTCAAACAGGGAGCATCTTTGGAATCAAAAGGGGTTGGGGGGGAAAGGGAAGGGCTGGACTTCTCCCTGAATTACAACTTGATCTCCAGACTACGGAGATCCATCCCCATGGAGAAAATGGTTGCTTTGGAGGATGAGCTCTATGACATTATACCTCACAGAAGTCATTCAACAAACCTGGCCCTCCCCTTCATATTGCCAACCTCCAGGTGGCACCTGGAGATCTCCATGATCAGTTCTCCTGGAGAAAACGGCTGCTTTGGGCAGTGGACTCTGGCATTATACCCTGCTGAGGTCCCTCCCCACCCCAAGCCCTGCCCTCTCCAGGCTCTACCCCTCAAATCTTCAGGTATTTCCCAACCCAGAGTTGGCAAACCTGTAAATGACTACGGAACCCAGAAAACATGGCATAGGAGAAGGTGCTTTTCTACCTTAGCTGTCACTACATAGCCCCAAATCAACGTAAGTCAGGGGTGGAGGGAACCATACCTGTTACCATGTGGCTCTCCTCCCATACTACCCACTTGGGGCAGCAAAGTGACTTGAGATTGACTCATTCTACCAGCTCACCTCCCTCTATTTTCCCCTCCCTCCTAGGGTTGCCAAGTCCCTCTTCCACCCCCAGCGGGGGACTTTGGGGGCGTTCCTGGAGGGGGTGGGGCATCCCCAACGTGACTGCCGCCCCCCCCCACACCTGTGCGCTGGAGCTCCAGAAACGGCAGTTCCCTGCATTTAAAGTAGCCGGCAGCTGGCGTTTCCCCTTTAAGAGCAGCTCCTCCCCACCAGCCACAGCCGGAACACTCACCTGGAGCTTCCTTCTAGAGCTCAACAGGCCTTACTCCTAGTAAGAACATAAGAGAGCCCTGTTGGATCAGACCAGTGGTCCATCTAATCCAGCATCCTGTCTCACACAGTGGCCAGCTAGTTCCTCTGGAGGTCCAACAACAGGGCACCAAACCAAGGCCTTCCCCTGATGTTGCCTCCTGGCCAGGGCCGGCTCACTCACTAGGCAAACTAGGCGATCGCCTAGAGCGGGACAGCCCTTAGAGGCACCAAACTGAACCCGGCCCCGTACTCTGGAAGTTTCTTGATTATTTGTGTTTTTCGTTCTTCCTAAAATGCATTTATTTTTGAAAATTGGTAGGTGCATGGGGGGGGGGGCACCAAAAGGGATCCTCGCCTAGGGTGCAAAAAAAGCTGGGGCCGGCCCTGCTCCTGGCACTGGTATTCAGAGGCTGACTGCCTCTGAATGTGGAGGTTCCCTTTAATCACCATGGCTAGTAGCCACTGACAGATCTATCCTCCAGGAATCTGTCTAGTTCCACCTTAAGACTGTGTATGCCTGTGTGGCGTGCTGCTTCTTTGAGGGGGGGACTGTTTTCACTTTAAAATCATACTCTGTGTTTATAAACTGGGTAGTTTCTGCTGCCACCAGGAATTTTAAGAAATTCCAAATCTTCTCTCTGTTTCTGCTGCTGGTAATGTGACCCAGGGTCTGGGCTTTCAAAGGTCTATGTGGCCCTGAGGAAGGATTAAACTGAATTCTGGGTTAAACGTAAACAAAATATGATTTATTGATTAAGGAACAAAAAATAAATTGCTGGTTATCTGTAACTGTTTTGGGGGAAAGGAACTGGTAAATAAACTGGCAAGGTATCACACAGTCTTTTTTGACAATAAGATCCCACTCTGACAGGAATCTCTTTTTCACCTAGGCAGCCACACTGGCTAAGCTCTTTGTATTATTGACTCTCTTTCATATCTTTAGAGTCTCACAGACCCTTTTCATAGCTCCTTCACATTTAAACTTTTTAAAGACATATATACTGAACTCTTAAGTTTCCAGACAGAACTCTGTCGTATCACTCTATAACTCAGAATCACTCACTAACTGAATCACTAACTGAATAACTCCAACTGACTTTCAGACACCCACAGATTCACTCCAAACAACTCCTCCCACACTCTGTCATCTACCAATCACAGCACACTTTTCTCCCTCAATCATTCTACTCTACTAGCACCGCACTCCAACCAACATTTAAAGACACACACACACTAAAACAAGGAATTATTACAGCCTGTGATAATTCTGCAGTAGATCTGGCCTCAGTGGAATGGAAAACAAAGCTTGGACAGACTTGATCATTAACTGCCAATGGGTAGCCCATGATAGGGTCCTGGAAGCTGTATAAAAGTTTAATCAAAGTGCCATAAAATGTTTCACTTCTTCTGGTTTTATTTATGGGAAAACAAGTTCTCAAGCTATAAGAAAGAACAACCACCTTTGTATGATATGATATGGAACACACATTATGTGTAGATGCACACATTTATATTCAATGTCACACGTGACAGTGTGCATCAGAGTTGGATGGGACCAAGTTCAAGTAGATCAGCTTCCCTGGGCAGCAAGTGAGGATGGCTGTGCCTGGGGCGGGAAGTGGGTTTAGGGACCACCAGGAAGTCATGTCTGATCAGATATCAGCAGGACCAGTAGCAGGAAGTATGATCAAGGTCTGGAGGGAGATGAAGACTGAGCAGTGGCTCTGGAGGCAGGAGATGTGCTTTGAGGACAAGAGATGCTGTCCAAAAAGTGGGCAGAGACCAGGTCGTTGTGTGATGAATGAGCTGCCAGAACTGAGGAGCCAAGGCAGAGGCAGAGCTTATATAGCTCCAGCTTTGCTCTGGTTGGCTCTCTCAGTCACCTGAGCTGGCCTAGGCTGCAGTTCCCAGGATGGCCACTAGTTTAATAGTGCCATAGCTCTCTTTGGGCTCAATCTTGCCTATGACAGTGGTAGCATAGGGATGAAAGCACTGGGCTATGGCACCCTGAGTCCTGGGTTTGAGACTCCCACTGCTTTACAGCATGCGACCCATGAACCTCTTATTGCTAGAGGACACTGATTCTGCTATGGAACATAATGACTTGTAAGGGAGTTGGTTTCTTTGTCTGATTAGCAGAGTCACTCTCAAGAATGAAGCAGCCGATCAC
>NW_015177029.1:775009-794348 GCF_001447785.1 Gekko japonicus | reverse complement strand
AAAGCTGCCATGTCATTAGGGAGAAAAAGGAAAGAGGATATAAGCCTGAGCATTAAGAATCTGGACCACTTCTAGGAGCAGGTGAGGAATTTTTATTTAATGCTCTCTCATGTCAAAAGTAGTAAGCAGAAAATAAGCACAACTAGTTCTGCATGCAAAGGGTTCTTTGAACATGTGTTTCTCAGACAATAGCTGCTCCCCCCATAATGTAAATGGGTTTTGAAAGTGGGGGGGATCAGCAGTAGGGGAACCACCCCCTCCAGCCCATACCTTATCTGAGTCTCATGCAGCATGGGAGATCAGCGGCAAGCCTGCAGTGGTGGTGGGGTCTTCAGGGCGGCAGTATCACAGCTGGCTGCAGGGAGAGGGGTTAACATAAGAACATAAGAGAACATCAGAGAAGCCAATGTTGGATCAGGCCAAAGGCCCATCCAGTCCAACACTCTGTCACACAGTGGCCAAAAATACCAGGTGCCATCAGGAGGTCCACCAGTGGGGCCAGGATACTAGAAGCCCTCCCACTGTTGGCCCCCCCAAGCACCAAGAAGACAGAGCATCACTTGCCCCAGGTTGCCAGTGTGAGGCCCCCCCTAGCACAGGGCCTGGGGACAACCGCCGCAGATGACCTATTGGAAGGACAGCCCTGATTCCCCTGGACATATGCAAGTCTTTGGGTGGTCCTTAAGAAGCCCTTTGGCTCTTGATCTTTCAACTTACAAAGAAGTAATTGCCAGATTTGAAGGATGAGATAGCAAAAGAAAATGGTACAGTTTGAAGGACCTGAGAAAATTAGGTTGTTTCCATACCTACCATGGACCATGGACCGTGTTGGTAACCTTAAGTGCCTTGGGAACACAAGAAAACTGTAGTGAAAGAAGTTTTGCACAGTTTGCTATTCATGATTCTGTGCAGTGATATACCTAAATTCTAACCATGCATCAATATTTCCCCAGACTCATCAAATCTGTGAGAAGTTCCCTCTTTGCTCAAATATCATATAAATCACTCAGTGATGTGGGCGAAGCTGGTTGCACAAATCCCAAATGCACAACTGGCACCCAGCCAGGAGGGAGAGTATATGCTGATTCTGAGAAAAAAAATACACCTGATCAACCCCTGTTTCCATCATTTGAATGTTATACTAGCTATATCAGATTCATGAACACCAAAATCTGGAACTTTTGTAATTCTTGTACAGGCAGTCATGGGAGGAAAATCCAGTTTGGAGAGATGGTGGCTCAGTGGTAGAGTATCTGCTTAGAATGCAGAAGGTCCCAGGTTCAACCCCTCGCAGCTCTGGTGAAATGGCCTCCCATAGCAGATGTCAGAAACCCTGGAGAGCAGAATAGACAATGAGCTGGATAGACCAGAGCTCTGACTTGATATAAAGGCAGCTTAATTCCCTAACTACATCCCACAGTCATTGTAAAGAGATCTATAATACCACCAGAATTGAAACCACCACTTGCTCTTCAGATGATTTCTGTTTTCAGAGCTGATGTATTTCAGTTCATAATTTCCTCAAGGTGACATGAAGAATTCAGTTTCTCAAGGTTTTAATGGTGCCAAATTGCAAGGAACCTTTGAGTCCCGGGAAGCCAAGTGACGGGTTGAACATCCTGCAGACGAAGGCCTTCATCACTTAACTGGCAAATGCAGAAAGCTGCATGCCAGTCATTTTGACAAAAAACACTTTGTCTTTTGGCTTCTTTTCTGAGCCTCAAATGGTGAAAATACTGCGTATGGTCCACTGTCTGTCAAAAATCATTGATAACACTCAATTACATACTGCTGTAAAGAACATTTTATAACAAATTTAAGGCGGGTGGCGGTAGAAGATACTGCATGGCAAATAAAAATGTGTTAGAAGCAGCCCTGACCTGGATAGTTCAGGCAAGCCTGATCTCATCAGAGCTCGGAAGCTAAGCAGGGTCAACTCTGGCACGTCCTTGGATGGAAGACCTCCTTGGAATACCAGGGCTGAGAGGCAGGGGCAGGCTTTATTCAGCCACCTCTCTGAATATCCTGCAGGGGCCCCCAAAGGGGTCAGTCACCAGAGGTCACCATGACTTCCATGTGTACACATACTCACATGCATACACACATGATCATATGAAAAAGATACAAAAAAAATGTTTTAGAAGCTATCTAGGTCTCACTATTAGAATTCCATGTGGGAAAACACTTTTGCTGCTGCAGACAGAAGGTATACAGTGTGACCTCCTCCTTGGGGGTAGATGTTTCCCTTTGCACATATCTGTGGTCATGTGAGTGCTGTTCCCTGTGCTTTGGTTTTATGTGGCTGGGGAGAATGTGTGAATTAAATGACCTCTTGGGGGGGGGCACCCATATTGTGCTTAGTTGAGAGAAAGGTGTGAAAAACCACTATGAGGTGCTAGAAACATATCATGCACATGTTTGCCATCAGGGCTTTTTTTGTAGAAAAAGGCCAGCAGGAACTCATTAGCATATTAGGCCACACCCCCTGACAGCACAGCTCATTGGCATATTAGGCCACACCCCCATGTTCCCAGAAGTGTGCTCATCCAGCCACACCCACCTTTTGCTTCTTATTCTGTTTACCTTGTTTGTGGTCAAAACCCAGGGCCTTTTTTGTAGCAGGAACTCCTTTGCATGTTAGGCCACATACCCCTAATGTAGCCAATCCTTATGAGTTTCTGCTGTTGGGTGTGGCCTATTATGCTAATGAGTTCCTGCTGGACGTGGCCAACTTGGAAGCCAGCCGGAACTCCGTTCCTGTGCGTTCCTGCCCAAAAATAGCCCTGTTTGCCATTGACCCATACACAGATCACTCCCCTGGTGAAGTGTCTGTTTTAATATGTTGCTTGGGTGAGTTGCCATAATGACAATGGTTGGACCTGCTCACGACCAATGCACATGCAACCTGATCCTAACCATGTTTACTTGTAAGTTAGTACTATACTGACTTCATCTTACGTAGGCTGCAAGCCAACATATACTCAACCGAGCCTTTCTGATGAGTAACTGTGCTGGCAGGTAGATGCTTCTTTAAAGACTGGCTATCCTGAGATAACTGAAGTTACTTCAGACATAAGTGCCACACTAAGGCACAACTGATTAATTGTGACCCCTGCAAGGGGTTTTCACAAGGCAAGTGAGAAACAGGTGGTTTGCCATGGCCTTCCTCTGCAGAGCCTTCCTTGGTGGTCTCCCATCCAAGTACCGTAGCTTCCAAGATCTGATGGGACTGGGCCGTACCATACCATCTTTTCTCCAAATGTACTCCATACCGGGTTTAATTTCCCTGTTTAAGCAATGGATCTGTTTTATGAGAGTTTGTTTTCACCTGAAGTGACTAGATTTGGGTGGATTTTAAATGGATTTGGGTGGTCAGAGAAGTTCAGTGAGGCAAGGTTCCTTAGCAACACAAACAACTTTAACTACAGCAAAGAAAACGTTCCACAATTACAAACTGGCTAGTTTCTTACATCTCTTTGGTCGGGGTGGGGGGGAGGCTTCCTACAGCAACGGGTGTTTCTAGCACCTCCAGGCCTCCAATGAACTCCAGCTCACTACCACCTCCTAGGAGAAAGTAATCCTGCCACCACTTTGGTTGTAGAGCCTATTGCTAAAATGTCTGAAGCCAGAATAAGGACACCAAACAACACCATTCTCTAATCTTCCTCTGGGGTTCTTCCACATTGGCATTACAGAATCTCGTTGAAATCAAATGAGAGCCAGCAGCCCCGGTTCCTGATCCAGCTCGCCATCATCCCAGGATAAATGATTATATAAATCTGTGACAATAGATTTGAAATCTGATAGGGCAGGGAATGCTGCACAGGATTGCTACTAGTCAGGGGGTGGATCTGCAATATACCACGTATGTGTAGGCAGCAAACATCAAAACAAAAACATTCCAGCATGAAAACAAGGTTCACAAAAATGTCTGTGTTAAAATAATTCAATACAAACATATGAACACCCACAACATCAAAACCAAAACATCATAATAGTTTCTTATCAATTTCCATTTGTATCAGAATATGTTACTGTTCCACTCGACCCCATGAAGCTCTCAGATGTGACCCTGGGTCTGTCCCTTTCAGCTTAACCTAACTGCTGTGAGAACAGACTGAAGGCCCCTGGAGAATGATGCATTGTATCATGAGCTCCTTAAAGAAAGGGCAACATTAAAACGTAATCGATGATATAAAATGAGTAAAATATGTGCAAATTTGCTTGATTTGCATGTTTTAAAAGTTGCAGTGTTCACCTTTCCTGATTTCTCCTCCTCCTCCTCCTCTTTCTCTTTCTCCTTCTTCCTCCTCCTCCTTTTAGCACATGCCTGGGCCCTGCAGTGGAATTTCTCATGAAACCCAGTCTGATGAATGGTCTAACAGGCAGCCTGTAGTAGCTAGATATTTGGTGAGAGAACAAACATTTGTACAGTGTCAGTTCAAAAAGTCTGTGCTCTACAAGGAGCCACACTATGAGTAAACTGCAAAAAAAGAAAAGCAAAGCTTATTTTCTTACACTGCAAGAAAAAAAATAAAGATGTGAAATGTGTCTGTTTTGATTGGATGGGTTCCCTGCATCTTTAATTTGAGTTTGGGGTATGTCCCATTAAAAAATGATTACCAGTGTAGCCCTACACAGTTACCCCTTTCTAAGCCAATTGACTTCAATGGACTTAGAAAGGTGTAGCTCTACATAGGACTGTATTATAGATGCGCTGTGCATAAGAGACAAGGTGGGTTTTGGAAATCCCAATAAATGCCATACTATAATGCAACACACAGCGACACTAGAAAGTGGCAGGGCTCCCTCTTCATCTGCAGCACTAGCTCTGCACCGATCTGTTCATCATATTTCATTATCAAATGCAAGGTTAAATACATTATATAGACATTTTGAGGTGCGAACCTCGCAAGGTTAATGCAAGTACAGCAATAACTGCTCCTTGAATATAATTATCCTTTCTGTGCATCCACTCTGCTATGATTATTATTTCCCCCCCTGTGCCGGCCAGGATGATATAGGAAACCACGCAACTCTGTAGCCAGCCGTGTTATTAGTATTTGGCACTGGAATCCATTATAGAAATTTATTGAAGTGAAAGTGGAATCTACCAAATACAATGTGTAAAGGGCAGTTGTTGCCCAGGATATGTTTTCTACATTACACTTGTAGCTAATGACTTGCAACGATCCATTACTAGTATATATTATGCTTTGGGAGGATGCCCAAAAGCTATTTCTGCTCAAAAAAAGTTAGAAATTAAGAAGCAATTCTAGGGGGCCATAGCAACACATGTCAACCTCAGCATGATTCTTCTACTTGGAGCCCCTGAAAGAGGCACATGCACAGCATGAAACTGTTGCAAACTGTACGACCAGCATGGCCTGATGCCTGAAATGCCAGTCATTCAAGCTCAACCAGTGGCTCATGACTAAAACAGCGTCATCTGCTTTATCAACATCTGGGGTAAAGGCCTCCTACTGTGGTCCGCTTGCCATATGAAGTCAAACCATGCCAACTAGTCACAACAGACTCATGGCGATCCCATGAAGTTCCTCCTCATGGAGTTTTCAAGTCAACAGAGGAGCCGGGAGATGTATGTAATGTGTAGAATCAAACAATTCCTCCTTTGAGGAAAATGTCATAAATATGTGGAAAGCTAGTCAGGAAGAGGGGTGGAATATGGTGATGGAATATCTCAAGTGCAATAATATTATCCCAAATAGGAAGACTATGACCTGTTTTTGGATTGAGTTTAAAAAAATGTTACTTCTCCTTTGCTTCTCTCCAATCATAAATAAGTTCTCAATTTTAAGTTCTCAAATTTAAGTCTTTATGATATTAAGCGTATTTGAGTATTGTATATTTTGTTCTGTTTAATCAATATATATATTTTAAAGTCAACAGAGGAGCCAAGGTGGGTTGCCGTTGCCTTCCTCTGCCTAGCAGCCACTGTCTCCCATCCAAGTACCAGTCCTGCTTAGCTTCCATCCATGCTCTGATAAGATTGGGCTAGTCTGGGCTGTTATGGCTGCTACATACAGGCAGGGCCTTTTCAGTGGTGGCATCTTGACCTTGAAAGTCCCTCTCCAAAGAGGCTCAACAAGAACTAGATTTGTATTCTTTTTAGGTACAAGACATGTTTATTCCCTCAAGCCTTTTAAAGTCTTTGCTTCTGGTTTTCGTTACACCATCCTGACATTAGTTTTAGTACTTTTAATCTGTGGTTTTAGAGCTTGTTTCATACTCTTTTTAAAGTATCAAAGATATTATTCCATTTTAATCTGATGTGTTTTGTAGTCCCGTTTGTTTGTCTGTTGATTGTTTTTTTGGGGGTAGGGATACTTTATTGGTTTATTATTCTTTATTCTATTGTAAGGACCCTCAAATACAGTTATAAATGTTTTAAACAAGGAAACAAAAATAAATATGACTTTCTTCCAAGGAGGGGTAAGGGAAGTTGTGCTCCTGTTTCCAGCCCGAGCTCCAGTATATGGAATAAAACTCCCACAGCCTCCCAGTTTCCCCTTCCTACTTCCACTAAGGCACACGACACCAGCAGGGAAAAGTTCGTGGTTTGCATCAGATTGAAAACGGAATATTCATATAAGGACTCTCATGTTTTACTTTGCTTCTCCTCATTCTCCAATAAGGGCCTGCTATTGCTGGAGACAGATCCCAGTTCCTACTGGGTTTTATATCTTCAAAAGTGATTTCTCGTGTCTCTGTCCCTGTGGCCTTTGGTATAATTTGAAATCTCTTGTGCACAAAGAACCACATAATCTAACTAAGTCTGCAGCATCTGCCCTACTCCACGTTAAGACTGTTACAAACTAGGGGCTTTTCCATCATGTCTTGAGCCTCCTCCCCTTTAGGGCTACCGAGTCCCCCCCGGCCATCAGTGGGGGGTAGAGAGGCTAGGGTTCCCACATCCAGGTTGGGGAACTCCTGAAGATCTGGGGATGGAGCCTGGGGAGGACAGCGACCTCAGTGGGGTACGATGCCACAGAGTCCACCCTTCAAAGCAGCCATTTTCTCCAGGGGAAATGATCTCTGTAGTCTGGAGATAAGCTGTGATTTTATTTATTTTTTTTATTTATTAGCTGATTCATACCCCAACCACCTAGCCAAGGCCGGCTCAGGGCGGTTTACAAAGGAATAAAACACACAGTAAATAATTTAGATAATTCTAAATTGAGCTGCGGTGGCTCAAGTGGTTAAGACACTGAACCGCAGGCTGTGGAAGGTCAGTAGTTCAGCAGTTCGAGACCCAAGTGTGCCGCATGACGGAGTGAGCTCCCGTCTCTGGTCCCAGCTCCTGCCAACCTAGCAGTTCGAAAGCAAGGAATTGCAAGTAGATAAATAGGTACCGCTTCGGTGGGAAGGTAATAGTGTTCCGTGCGCCTTGGTGTTTAGTCATGCCGGCCACATGACCACGGAAACGTCTTCGGACAGCGCTGGCTCTTCGGCTTTGAAACGGAGATGAGCACCGCAACCCTAGAGTCGGACTCGACTGGCTTTCGAGCAAGGGAACCTTTACCTTTACCTAAAACAATATAAAACAATTATAACATTAAAAGGTGCTAGCAGTTAATGATAAAAGATGGCGGTCGGCCTTCAGTGTAATTCCAGGGGATCCCCAGGTCCCACCTGGAGGCTGGCATCCCTACTCCCCTCTGTTGTTGTTTTTTTGAACATCCAGCCTGCAGAAAGAGATGCTTCAATAAACTATCTAGCTCCTTGTCCCATCTCAGGAAGAGAGAAAGCAGAATAAATTCTACAAAATCATGAGCATTGAAAAAAGATAATAATGTCAAACAGGAGAAAATCCTATTGATGTATATAATGTATACATCTTGTTTCCTTTTTCTCCTTTGCAGGATTTGAGTTACCTTGGCACAGAATTTTGATTTGTGCGTGCCTACAGATGTGCCTGCACATGCAGAATGCCCATTACTTGGGTCCTCACAATCTGCAGGCAACATCTGCACCACTCAAGGACTGTGTCTGGCCGGCAATTTGCTACGTGTCAGTGCCAATTTGAGGGCAGGCTAAGCAATAAGCCGAGCAACCATAACAGTTATCAGCTGGGAGGGAGGGAGGAGGGATCTCTGGGGAAATGTCATACGGGCGATTGGAGGGAAGAAAGGCTGTTCGCGTTGCTGGGAAGCCATAAAAGGCAACGGGACATTTGCTGTTTGACTTTCGCCGATGCAGGATCAGCTTAATAAATCTGGGCCACAGACAGGGCGGCGTTTGACAAGTGATTAATCCAGAGCATTACTTTAATTGGTTTAATTAAGATATTTACTGTAGATCTTTAAAACTTGACAAAGCATGGGGTCTCGGGGCGGGGTGTGAAGACGGGGAGCTCGGGAGCGGCCTAGGGTTGCCAACCTCCAGGAGGGGCCTGGAGATCTCCTGGAATGATGAGGGATCTCCAGGAGACAGAGATCAGCACAGCCTCCCCCCCCCGGGAAGAAAATGGCCACATTGGAGGGTGGCCTAGGTGGCATTGTACCCCACTGAGGTCCCTCCCCTCCTTATAACTTTTTTTTGCTCTTCCCAGGCTCCACTCCCACAGGAATTTACCAACCTAGAGTAGGTAACCCTATCACACACACCCCTGCCTGAGTGGAAGATTGCACATGTCCAGACATAACAGTGGCCAACCCTCAAGTGGTGCCTGGATTTCTCCTGGAATTACAACTGATCTCCAGACTACAGAGATCAGTTCTCCTAGAGAGAAAGGCAGCATCCAATGCGGGACTCTATGATCACGCCTCCCTGCTGATCTCCCTCCCCTCCCCAAGCATCACTGCCAGGTATCTTTGTTGGAGTGAGCGACTCAGCGTGCCTGAACATTGGGGTTTGGGGTCGCTACATCACTCTAAGTTTGTTTAGATGTTTGGTGTAGTGGTTTGGTGTAGTGTAGTGCGCGGACTCTAATCTGGGAGAACTGGGTTTGGTTCCCCACTCCTCCATTTGCACCTGGCTGGATGACCTTGGGCAAGCCATAGCCCTGATAAGAGCTGTTCTTGAAAAAAGAGCAGCTTCTGTCAGAGCTCTGTCAGCCCCACCTACCTCACAGGGTGTCTGTTGTGGGGAAGGGAAGGGAGAGGAGTTTGTAAGCCGCTCTGAGACACCTTTGGGTAGTGAAGGGCGGGGTATAAACCCAATCTCCTCCTCTTCTTATCTCCTTGAACAGGATTCCTCTCTTGTCTTAACCTGGGAGCTGCCCTCTGTCCCCTCCTCTCCCCCCATGTCCTCTCACTCACTCACATGGCCTTCCATGGAGACACATGTCTCTGCAGGTTTCTCCTGTAGATACAATGACCTCATACTCCCATACGTGTTGCTGTACAAGCTGGCCATTTGTGACAGAGAAAGCACTCTTTAGTTGTGAACTGGGTCTACTTGAATAAATGTAAGTTTATCTTTTTTGCAATATGCTTCTTGGGAGATTTATTTACTGCACTCAGTATCACACTTCTATGACTGGTCAAAACTCTGCTATGGGCCTGTTCACGTGGCGAATTTGCCGCGGGAGAGCCACGATTGGATGGCGGATTTTCCGGGCGCGATCACACCACAACATCTGGCAAGTGGAGTGCACCTGTGGCCAACCCATGGCATGCTACCAAAAATGCTCGATAAAAAAATACCTCCTCAAAGGTAGTAGCAAACGGTTTGCCACGGGCTGCCTCCGGACTCCCTTGGTGTGATCGCGCCGGCATGGCTTTCCTCTCCGGCCGTCTTCATTACTTCGCACACGCCAAGGGCCGGAACTATGGGTTGCCGTCGACGCCTCTGATCGTGTTGTTGCATGGCTAATTGCGCCGCCGCAAATAGCCACGCTCCCCCCCCCGCGTTTTCCGGCACGTGTGACTGGGGCCTATGTTAACCAAATATCCCAACCGAATCGACAACTAGTTGTTGTAGAGTTTCCGGGCTGTATGGCCATGGTCTTGGCACTGTAGTACCTGACGTTTTGCCAGCAGCTGGCGAAATTTCAGGTACTACAGTGCTGAGACCATGGCCATACAGCCCGGAAACTCTACAGCAATGAACTCCGCCCTTGAAAGCCTTCGATAACATATAGAATTGACAACCCCAGCCACAGACCATGAGCTTCTTAGTTAAATATAATGGGACACATCATTGATCATCCAATCAGTTTGGAGCAACCATCATGTATGAATAGCTCATTAACATCTTATTTATACAGAAATGATTGTATGTTCTGCAAAAAGAAATATTAAGACTGCAGCGGGTATTTGTTCTTTTCAGAGAGGAAAACAAAGTTGGGGGGAGAGCAAAATGAATTATAATAGGAAGAAAAGCCAAAATCATAAGAACTTGCTGGGGAATAAACAAAAGTGGATGGGTTAGGACATACTAAAAGCATTTAAAATTACCTTTAAAAGAAGCTTAAATGTATCTGTTCTTTTTAAAAAGTAATGCCACCTCATAGCTTTATACTGTGCCAGATAATTAATAATATTTAACTACCCTAATAAATTTGGATTTCACCACCTTCTTGTTGCATTTTAAACAAGAGCCGGGAGCTCTTAAAGGAGACAGGCACCTGTGTTAAAATGTACATCACCTGACATTTTTTTCCCCTGCAGGTACATCAATTATAATTAAAGAGTAATAAGAATGCCAAAATGGACTTCTCAGACAGAGGCCCTGGCATTTAAAATTAAACCCATTAATTGTAACTACTGTATTTTTTTTGTGTGTGATCCTTCAGGTAGTGCACAAACTAATTCATTGCTTTTGCAATCCTGCCAGTCTTTGTTAATTAAGGTTCTTGATTTATTTCACTCCGGCAGAGGCATATTCGGAGGGTCCAAAAACGACACCGATAAAAGGTCAGTAGTTCATTATTACCGAAGACAGTTGGGAACCTTATGAAAAATGCTTCCAATGGCCTGACCAAAAAAAAAATATTGATCTGCAAAATGGGCTATAATGATGTTTTAAAAAGTTGGGGGGGAAGCAAGGTTTGCTCCCACCTGTGGGATTTAATAACTCACAAGTTCAAACTCATTTTTGAGGAAGGGAATTCAGTGATCGGACACAACTCAGTTAAAAATGACACTGATGGAGTGACACCACACGGTCATAGGGTTGCCAACTCCAGATTGGAAAAAAATTGGGGAGGTGGAGCCTGAGGAGGGCGGGGTTTGGGGGAGGGAGGGACTTCGATGGGGTATAACGCTATAGAGTCCACCTTCCAAAGTGGCCATTTTCTCCTGATGAACTGGTCTCTGTCCCCTGGAGATCAGTTGTAATAGCGGGAGATCTCCAGCCACCACCTGGAGGTTGGCACCCCCAGCCATGGAGAAGTTCACTTGCAGCTTTTCACCACATCAGAAAGGAATGTGAGAAATCAGTTTCTGAGAGGTGCTGGGTTGCCAACTGCCTGGAGAAAAGGAAATGTCCTTTCCCATTAATAGAGGCAAATTTGCTGGGTGATATTATTTACCTCCGTGCCGTGAAAAACTACAGCTGCCCATTTCCATACATCAGATCTCTGTCCAAGGGACAGCACATTTTTCTCCAGGTCCAATGGCAATTCTAAGAGGCAGAGATCTGTGTGGGCACCAGTGATCGGTTCCCCTGGAGAAAATGGCTGCTTTGGAGGGTGGGCTCTATGGCATTATACCCAGCTGAGGTCCCGCCCCAAACACATCCTCACCAGGCTCCACCCCCCCAAATCTCCAGGGATTTTCCAACCCAGAGTTAGCAACCCTCGATATCCAGCATTTTAAAACGTGTTTTTAAATGCTTTAAATGGTTCTGTGATTTGTACTTTTTTGTGGTTATTGTTCATAAGTTGCTTTGGGAGACATTTTGTGTGCACTGCCTTGGGCAATTAGAAAAATGGGTTATAAATTATTTTTGTTGGGCTTTTTACAGCTTTAAATGTCACTTTGGGCAATTCTGGGGACAGAAAAACAGGCCATATACCTTGTCAAGAGAGAAAGTAGAATTCCTTTGAATAGGTATCAGCTATTCACTGCCATGTGGGAAAAGTGCAGTCGTTCAATGTAGAATGTTAACATTTACTCCAAAGGTTATTTTGTGCAAAAGTGCAAAAGTTCTTTTAGTGGAAAATAGGATAGGGTTCTATTATTTTTTGTTGTGTTGAGAAAGATTAAGGCTGCAGGTGAAAAAGGAAAGTGTGTTGAATATGATAGGAATTTTGTCACTTGGGTTGTCTCAGCACTCAGTAGGAGATGCCCCCTTTTTTGCTGAAGTTGTAGCATTTGGTTTTGTGAGCAAAGATGGCAAACGGCCTTAAAGGACCCATTAGTGAACTTTAATTAATTAACATTAATGGCAATCAGTCATCGAAACCCCTTGTAGTAACCACATCCTGTATTCTTGTTTAATGTAATTATCTATATCAATTTATCTGATGCATCAATAGCAGGCCCCAAATTACCTTGCAACTGCAAATGCTCACTTCTCAATGTGCTTAATCATGAATAAGTGACATTTGGCTAAATGGATGATGGGACTTATCAGTGAGATGCCATCACCTCCAAGTACAGAATGCAAAACCACAGGTCTCGTGGGGCTTTTCTCTTACATGTTGCATTTGGGGATTGCATTTTTTAGGATCATTTTAAATGAAATATAGGAGTCCAATGGTTCACCAAAGCTTATATCCAGAATTATACTTTGCTGGTCTTAAAGATGCCACAGGACTAGGGCTGCCAAGTGGGGGCGGGTAGCGGGTAAACCCCCGCTCTGGAGGCCTGATTTCCGCCGCCGCGGAATTGGGCCCTGGGGGGAACTCCGCCCCCCGAAGCGCAGCGTGGTTGCGGCATCAGAGGTGACGCAACCACGTCGCTCACATTTGGGGCGTGGCCCCGATTGTCGGAGGGAAAACCCCTCTGATGATCGGGGCCACGCCCCCAATGTGAGCGACGTAGCGCGTCACTTCCTGTGATGCGCTGGCGGCGCACACGCGCACGCATCACCGGAGAGCTCCCGGAGCCCGGCGAGGCTCCCCCACTGCCAAGGTAAGTAGACTTGGCAACCCTACACAGACCAACACTGCTACGCACCTGAATCTATCTTAAATGAAAGGGGTTTTGGCCAGGGTTGTATTAACCCATGGCCAGGACCCTAGACTTTCAGGTATTTCAGGGCCCCTCTGACAACTTTACAGACTGTCTATGAGGAAAAAATAACAGTGCCTCAGCAAAAAAATAAATAAAAATAAAACATTGATGGGCCCCCTAGTCCCTGCAGGGCCCCTAGGCTTCAGCCTAGTCAGCCTTATGGATAATACAGCCCTGGTTTGGGCCCAAGCCCTGGAGAAAAGTCAAAATGACTAAAAAATAGATTTTGTCATAACACGCCAGATAGATTGGAACTGTAGCTGCTGGCATGTATCTCACAGTGTATTTCCAACAACATAAGGGAACAGAGGAGAACAATTATTTTCACTGACTTCTCCCTCCCACCAGCCACGACAGAGGGTCCTCAAAGGGTCCCTTAGAACCTGGGAACAAACGTCTTTACAGGTGAAGAGCTATTTAGATATCAAGATCAATGTTCCCTCTAAGCCGTGGAGTCTTGCGAGCAAAAATTCTACTTTGTGAGTGACTGGCATTAAAGTTGTGAGCGAATGATTTGGCTACTGCATAAATCAGTTTTCTCTGGAGCCATCCTTCCTGAGCTAAGACAAAAATCTGTGAGCCAGAGGCTAAAAGACTGTGAGCTAGCTCACACTAAGACAGCTTAGAGGGAACGCTGATCAAGATATTTTGGATGAGAAAGACTGCTTGAAATTGCCAGAACACTTGTCTTGGTGGAATAAAACACAATTAAAATCTATCTATAATAAAGATAAAAAGACTGGTTTTAATGACAAACTAACTGAATCAGAAAAAACTCTTGTATTTTCGGATGATAAACTGACAAAGGAAATCTATAAAATTTTGTTAGAGGATTTGCTGTTAGATGAAACAGTTAAGCAAAATATGATTCTATGTAGGTCATAATATTACTTTGAGAGAGTGGGACCAGATATGGTCTAAAAACATTAAAATGACTAAGGCAGTATCATATAAAGAAAGTATGTATAAGATGTTTTATAGACGGCATATTACACCAGATAAACTTGCTAAGCAGAATGAAAATTGTTCACATAAATGTTGGAAATGTAAAAATGAGATAGGTACATTTTATCATATGTGGTGGCTTTGCAATTTAACAAAGAGATACTGGAGATGGACTCACGAGATGATGCAAGATACTATTTTTGCCGGAAATATTACTACTAAACATATTTCCAAAAGATTTTGATAAAGATGATAGATACTTGATAGTACATCTGTCTACGGCAGCAAGAATATTATATGCAAAATATTGGAAACAAATGGAAGCACCAAAGAAGCAAGAATATGTGAATAAACTGTTGGAGACAGCTGAAAATGACAAACTGTCATCGTTGATGAGAGGGACAACAGACCTAACATTTCAAAAGACGTGGAAAAAACTGTATGACTGGTATAATATAAATGCATAATTTAAAGTAATGAAGTTTTTGGTATTATTAATCTCTTTTAGTTAAATAGAAACTATGGTAAAAACATAAGAGTATACAGAAACGTAAGCAAAACCATAGAAAGTGACTTAAGAAAATTTTTAAGTACGGTAATAGAGTTATAAGAAAATATACTGATCTCTTTGTATGTCTTATGTATGTAAGTGGTTGTTTATATGTTTTATGTGTGTACGTGTACAATATGAAAAATAATAAAAGTGTACCCATGGGTACTTAAAAAAAAAAAGAACCTGGGAACAAATGGGGTATTTTTTGCAGTGGGCTGCATTGGAGGGGAGGTAGGAAGAACTCGCTCTGTCAGCTCCCTAGGATTACCTGCTCCAGGTTGGGAAAGACCTGGAGATTTTCGGGGTGGATCCTGAGGGGGCGGGGTTTATGGAGGGGAGGGACTTCAGTGTGGTATGATGTTGCAGAGTCCATCTTCCAGAGTGGCCATTTTCTCCAGGTGAACTGATTTATCTTACCTGGAGATCAGTTGTAATAATGGGCAATCTCCAGGTAGTACCTGGAGGTTGGCAAGGCTAGACCTCCCTACTCCTCACAGACCTGGTAGGATGCAAGTAGGATTGCCAACCTCCAGGTGGGGCCTTGAGATCTCCCGGAATTACGACGGATCTTCAGAATACAGAGATCCGTTCTCCTGAAGAAACAAGGCAGTTTTAGAAGGTGGGCTCTATGGCATTACACCCTGATGTGGTCTGTCATCCCAGGCTCCACCCCTAAATCTTTAGGCATTTCCCAACCCATAGCTGGCAACCCTTGATACAGGCACCCTGTCTTTGAAAGGCCTGATGTGGATTCCAGATGATAATGCCTGTCCGGAACACAGTTGTCCTGGTCCGGAGTTATTCTCACCCAGTTGTAAATGGAGTATCCACTGCTGTGCACAAGAATTTCTCTTCCGCTCAACAGATTGTAACTCCTGCTGAGCAATGTGATATGTCAGCATTGTTATACTTTTGTTTAGCCTGAACAAATTTTTATGATAAGCTTCAGGCACTGTTCATTCGATGATCTAATAAATTGTCCTAATAAAATTTATCATTTGAATTAATCAGGGTGTAAAACGACTAGTGTGTGCTATATTTCTTGCTATTTGATTTTTTGAAAAATGTGCTGAATGAAAATTTATGAAAACAATTAAACCCGTCACTAACAGAGATGGGCTGCGTGCCTATCGTTTAAGGTAACAGTAAGTCACTAACAGCTACATGATTATAAAGTTAACATGTTATTCTCAGGAAGTGTTACATTACGGCAATAAATTAATGCTAGGCGCCCTATTAATTTTGTGTTCTTCCCTGGAAAGGAGGCCTTGTTTCCATTGCCACAAAAACCCCAGTTGTCTTATTGCCCATTTGGCTCACAGGCCAGGGTAAAAGGGCCGGCCTAGGTTGCCAATCTCCAGGTTGGGCCTCGAGATATCCTCGAATTACAACTGTTCTCCAGACTACAGAGATAAGTTCCCCTGAAGAAAATGGCAGCTTTGAAGGATGGGCTCTATGGCATTATACTTCACTGGTCTCCAGACTGCAGAGATCAGTTCTCTTGGAGGAAATGTCTGCTTTGAAGGGTGGACTCTGTTGCATTATACCCCCCCCCCCGGGGGTTCCCAATCCCTCCCCTGCCCGACTTCCACCCTCCCTGGGCTCCGCCCCCAAATCTCCATGAATTTCCCAACCTGGGGCTGTCAGCCCTAACCAGTGGGATCCCTGTAGGTGAGGACTGAGTTACCCAGCACCAAGGATGAAGCACAGTTTGTGCACTTTATTGGCCCCTGAATGGAAAGAAGAAGAAGAAGAGGAGGAGGTTGGATTTATATCCCTCCCTTCACTCAGAGTCTTAGAGCAGCTTACAAACTCCTTTCCTTTCCCCTCCCCTCCCCATAACAGACACCCTGTGAGGTAGGTAGGGCTGAGAGAGCTCTTTCAAGGACTGCTCTGACAGAACCATGGCTTGCCCAAGGCCATCCAGCCAGCTGCAAGTGGAGGAGTGGGGAATCAAACTGGGTTCTCCCAGATTAGAGTCCGTGGTGCACTCAACCATTACACCAAACTGGCTCTCAAACTGGCGGGGTATTATGCACACACATGACAGAAGGAAAAGTCAGGGACACCATTCCTGGTACAGATTAACCCCGCTCATGTTTCTGGTGACCCAAGCCACGAGGACTGACCTTGCGTGGGCCTCTTGCTCTTACTTTCTCACATGGAAAACCTGAACTGGTGCATGGAAGCAGTTTTGGGGTGAATGTGGGCTATCAATAATTCTTGTCAAAGACAGGAGCGCTACTGGTGAGTGGGACTCAACCGGGATTTAAAGTGTCTTCAGTTCTAGATGAGATTGCATTCATCCTAAGGAACAGGTCTGTGGCTTGCGGGTGCTTCTGACCCTGGGCCTGTGGCTTGATAAGCGGGTGGTGGCTATGGCCAGGAGGAGTGCCTTTTACCAGCTACAACTGGTTAACCAACTCCGGCATTTTCTGGGCAGAAAAGATCTGGCTACTGTGGTGCATGCCCTGGTATTATCTCGATTAGATCACTGCAGGGCACTCTACGTGGGGCTGCCCTTGAGAAGTGCACAGAAAATTCAAATGGTGCAAAATGCTGCAGTCAGGATGTTAACTGGAATGGATCATAGGGACCCCATGTATTTATCATACAAACACAAGCAAACAGCTTTTCCCATCAAAGAGTAGTTATGGTGAATTTCTGCCTGTCATTTAAAGTAGAAAAGCTGAGCTTGAAAGAAGGTTGGCAAGGTTTAATATGGGTAAACAAAAATTCAAATAACGTCATCCTTTTTAGCATAAGAAAATATCATATCAAGATCTGCAGGATCTGGGAGGTTTGGGTTCAGGTCTTCACTGTGTCCTGAAGTTCTCTGGATGTTCTGGAGCCAGTAATTCCTTCTCAAACTAACCTACCCTGTGGGGTTGTTGTGAGGATTAAGTGAGAAGGCAGAGCCCTCTATTCCATCCTGACCTCCTTGGAGGTGTGATAGAAAGTGTGACAACCACTAATAAAAATGTGACAGTGGCAGTTGCCTCATCTTGTGGCAGAGAATTCCATCAGCATGTATTGTTTAAATAAATAAATACTTCTGTTTTGTCTGCTCACTTCCTGCTGCTAATCAGTTTCACTGGGTGACCCCTGATTTCTAATATTACGGTAGAGAGAGGGAAAAATCTTCAGAGTTTTTTTCTTCTGATGTTTAATCCCCCCCAGAAATGTGGTAAATGCTGTTGCCTACATTGATGAAGCTCTTTGGTACTTAAAAGTCAAAGTAGGGAGGGACAGTGCCCAAGGAAATTGGGAAATGAAACCTCATCTCTACAATGTGTAGCCCATGTTCTTTTTTGTGAGTATTTTGTGCGTGTGTGTGTGTGCCTGGCAGTTATGACTGACCTCTGGTGACCTCTAGTGGGGCTTGGACATGCCAGAGAGGTGGCTTGCTATTGCTGCTTCTGCATCTTGGCCCTGGTATTCCTCGGAGGTCTCCCATCCAAGTACTTGCCAATGTTGGCCCTGCTTAGCTGCTGAGATCTGATGAGATCTTTTGCCTGGACTATCCAGGTCAGGGCCTTGTGTGGGCTCAGTGGTGATGGCCTAAGAATCAGAAGTTGTTGTTGTTCTTGTTGTTCAGTCGCACAGTCGAGTCCGAGTCTTCGCGACCCCATGGACCAGATCACGCCAGGCCTTCCTGTCTTCCGCCGTCCTCTGAAGTTGGCTCAATTTCACGTTCGTTGCATCTATGACACTGTCTAACCATGTCATCCTTTGCCGTCCCCATCTTCTTTGACCTTCAATCTTTCCCAGCATCAGGGTCTTCTCCAGTGAGTGCTCCAGAAGACATGGGTTCAAATCCCCATTTGAAGAAGAGAGAAGAGATTGGATTTATATCCCACCCTTCACTACCCAAAGGAGTCGCAGAGCAGCTTACAATCCCTTTCCCTTCCCCTCCCCACAACAGACACCCTGTGAGGTAGGTGGGGCTGAGAGAGCTCTTTTGAGAACTGCCCTTGAGAGAACAGCTGTGAAAGAATTTATGACTGACCCAAGGTCACACCAGCAGCTGCATGTGGAGGAATGGGGGAATCAAACCCAGTTCTCTCAGGGTCCGTGCCCTTAACCACTACAGCAAACTGGCTCTTATTCCATTTGCTATGAAATTCTCTGGAATGAGTGGCCACAGGCTTGTTACCTTCTCTCAGCCTAACCTATTTCACAGTAGATGGAGTAAAGAAGAGAACCGTATGCGCTGCACTGAGCTCCTTGGAGTTAAAGCAAGATGAAAAGCCATGTTGGTCTGAAGCAGCAGAACACGTGTAGACGAAAGCTTAAACCTTGAAGAGAATTGTGTTGGTCTTCAAGGTGCCCCTGGACCAATGTTCCCTCTAAGCTGTGGAGCCTTTTGAGCCAAAATTCTACTTTGTGAGCTACTGGCATTAAAGTAGTGAGCGAGCGATTTTGCTGCTGCATAAATCAGTTTGCTCTGGAGCCATCCTTCCTGAGCGAAGACAAAAATGTGCGAGCCAGAGGCTAAAAAACTGTGAACTGGCTCACACCAACTCAGCTTAGAGGGAACTATGCGCCTGGACTCGTTCGGATAAAACCCCACTAAAGGAACTCTCTATATACAACACATCAGTGTGTGTGAGTGAGGCAGAGAGAGATTCCCGCCCGGGAAGGAGACAGCGCTGGGTAGGTAACAAAAGGCCGGGGAAGCGCCGCCGAGCAGCTC
>NW_015177029.1:709703-774556 GCF_001447785.1 Gekko japonicus | reverse complement strand
CGCGCCCTGGCCGGCGGCCTCCTCAGAAGCAGGCGTGACTCAGGAAACCCGGGTGGTTCCCTCGACCCTGGTTCTCGTGGGGTTGTGCCTCTCGTGTGTGTCTATTTGCCGTATTTAAAACCCCCCCCCCCCCCAAAAGCCCAAACTTCCAACAGCCTTTCAAGGCAGAGGCCTTTCAAATCCCCTGGTGCCTTCAGACAAGTGGGCTTTTTTGTTGTTGTTGTGATGGTCAAGGGTGGTGGTGGTGGGTCGCTATCTGGAGAAGGGATTCATTGGCAGGGGTTTTGAAGAAGGCTGGGAGAAGGCCCTTCGAATACCCTGAAGAAAGCCTGCTTGCTTGTAAAGCTTCAGTGTGTTTTGCAGATGTTGTGAGGCCCCCCCCCGGGGCACCACCCCCTTGCTGGGGGGGGGGGGGTTTCTTGTAATGTTTCCTCCCACCACTTTTACCTCCCAAGAAGTTAGAATTTAAGTCAGTGGGGTCAGTGCAGGAAACAACACAGGTGGATAGGCCTCTCAGCTATGTTGGGGGAGTAGGAAAAGTTACACCGTTGGGGGGGTGGAGTTTAGGAGTGTAATCCTTATGCACAACAATTTCTGGCTAAGGAAATGTAGGGCCCAGGATGGACAAGATATTAGCTCTTCTCCTTTCTTCTAAACAAATTAATGAAAAGACCAAGCTGAATTTCTGAAGCCAATTGTATGGTAACCCAGCATCCTTCCCCCTTTAGGTGACTTTTAAGTTCCTTTTTCTTTTAAAACTTTTTAAAATCAGCATCACTGTTTGTTAAAAAGAGAGCTGTCTGTTTAGCACTGATGCAGTTCAGAGAGGCCCATCTAAAATATCTGTTCAGAGGGTGGCTGCCTCAGTTTCTTGAAATTAAAACAAAAATAGTTAGAAACAAGAGGAGAAAAACTTAAACAAGCCTGTGTCTTTTTAATTCCCTACAATGCAGTTCAGCTTTTTTGTTTTAAGTATGGTAGAAAGTGTGATTTCAAATCCGTCTTCTTTCACATGGGAGGCCTTGTGTATCTACTCAGCTTCAGCTTCCTGTCTATGCAGTGGGAGTAATAATTCCTACTTCATAGGATTGTTATGCATGAGGACAGGAATGCTCTCTCTCCCAAAACAAAGTGCCAGCCATTGCTCATTTCCTTATGTTAACCATGACCACATATGCATTTAAATTTCCCCATTATTTAATAATTAGGTTCATCAGTGGCTATTAACCACAAGGTATAGACAGGAACTCTCAGTGTGGGGCAAGGGATGCTCTTGGGGGGGGGGCAACAGTGGGAGGGCTTCTAGAGTCCTGGCCCCACTGCTGGACCTCCTGATAGCACCTGGTATTTTTGGCCACTGTGTGACAGAGTGTTAGACTGGATGGGCCATTGGCCTGATCCAACATTGGCTTATCTTATGTTCTTAGGTGAGCAAACCCCCCCCCCCCAAGAATTGTTCAGGCTGTACAGTAACAAATCTAAAACCCAATGAAATTAGACTGTAAATGCTGAAAATAATACTGTTGTTGTGGTCATGATAAGACTCTGGTATTGTGTAAGATGGATCTTTTAAATAACATCTGTCATAAATAACAGAGCACCCACTTTGCTATGTAGTGTTATTTGAGATACATTTTCATGAATCTCTTCCGCATCATAAATATATTAAGATTGTGTTCTTCTGAATTATGGAGGGACTACCTTATTTTCCTGATAAATCTGAGGCCTAAAAGCCATTCAGATCATATACATGGTACACATTGTTCTGGGTACTGAAGATAGCTCTTTTGCATGTGAAGATTTATTCCAGCGGCAGAGCATGCCCTGCTCTTCAGGAATGCATTGTAGGTGCTTTACATCTTTGAGCGTCATATTATGGATGCTAATAGTGGCACTTACAGATCATGCTTCTTCCTCCAGAAATTGGAGGGGCGGGTGGGGGGGGAATGGCATAATATATTCCATCCCTCTGCTGAAACTGCTATTGGGTTTTAAACTACAATGAAGGATTGGGAAAAGTACTTAGTAATGCAATGTGTGACTTATTAATATTTTTGAAATTAATATACTTGGATAAAGGTCCCGAATGATTCGGACTGTACATATCCTGCAGCAGTGAATCGGGCTGGAAACGACCATCCTGGTTCCTCACTTTTGCCTTATTGAATCTTAATAGGACAAGAGCAGAGGGTGTAGTGTTACAGTTTGATTATAGGACTGTACTAAGTATAGGACTGCACCTTGAGCAAGTTTGAAGTTTAGCTTATCTATTAGGAAGTGCAGTGCTTCAAGTATGATTTCAAGAAAATGAATTAAGTTGCGGTTTAACATACAATGTTAATTCTGCTGATGGGCTCACACAGGCCTTACTGCAGGGTGGGCTGGTTTTAAATTGCCATGTAAAAAAGACTGATGTTGTTGTTCTTGGGCTGGTTTTAAATTGCCGTGTACAAAAGGCTGATGTTGTTGTTGTTATTATTTTGAATCCCCCCCTCCTCACTTTTGCCTTATTGAATCTTAATAGGACAAGAGCAGAGGGTGTAGTGTTACAGTTTGATTATAGGACTGTACTAAGTATAGGACTGCACCTTGAGCAAGTTTGAAGTTTAGCTTATCTATTAGGAAGTGCAGTGCTTCAAGTATGATTTCAAGAAAATGAATTAAGTTGTGGTTTAACATACAATGTTAATTCTGCTGATGGGCTCACACAGGCCTTACTGCAGGGTGGGCTGGTTTTAAATTGCCATGTAAAAAAGACTGATATTATTATTGTTGTTGTTGGCTGGTTTTAAATTGCCATGTACAAAAGGCTGATATTGTTGTTGTTGTTGTTATTTTGGATCCCCCCCATCCCTGAGTACACAGGGCTCTGGGCGATTTACAATAAATATACAAAAGTACAGTTTAAAATCAATAATCAGTCCATCCCAAAGCTTTGCAGTCTTCCAATGGCTTTTTAAATTTGATCTGAAAACCTGCTCTGGACTGTTCTCATCTCATGGGCAGGTTAAGGAGGAGGCCAAAGCAGGCAAGATGGAAAAAGAAAAAAGAAGAAAAGAGGAGGGTGCCAGCTATGATGGGAACCGTCGCTGTCCTCAACCAAAAGCCTGGCAGAACGTCTCTGCATTACAGGCTCTGTGGAATTGTATTATATCCCGCAGGGCCCTGATGGAAGTTGGCAGAGAGTTCCACCAGGTTGGAGCAAGAGCCGAGAAGGCCCTGGCTCTGGTCGAGGACAGCTGGATGTCTTTGGGGCCAGGGATCAACAGCAGATTACTCTCAATGGAGCGTAATGCTCTCCCAGGGACATACCAGAGGAGATGGTCCCAAAGATACGCTGGTCCCAGACCGCTCAAGGCCTTAAAAGTCAATACCAGTACCTTGAATCTGACTCGGTACTCCACTGGAAGCCAGTGTAGTTGGCACAGCACAGGTTGTATATGTGCTCTACGTGGTGTTCCCATCAGGACCTGTACTGCCGCATTCTGGATCAGCTGGAGTTTCCGGGTCAGACTCAAGGGAAGGCCAGCGTAGAGTGAGTTACAGTAGTCTAATCTGGAGGTGACTGTTGCATGGATTACTGTGGCTAGGTCAGGGCGCGACAGGAAAGGGGGTAATTGCCGTGCTTGGAGTAGGTGGGAAAACGCTAGTCTGGCAATATTTGTGATCTGGGCCTCCATAGTTAAGAAGGCATCCAGGACCATGGCCCAAACTCTTGACAGACTCTGCCGGTTTTACTGGTGCTCTGTCAAGAGTGGGAAGTCTATGCCCTGGCCCTGACACACTTCCCCCCAGTCACAGAACCTCCGTCTTCATTGGATTGAGCCTCAGCCTGCTCTGTTTTAACCATCCCACCACAACCTCCAAGCCCTCGGCCAGGTTATGTGGGGCAGTATCCGGGTTGCTGTCCAGTAACAGATATAGATATATAAATCATTAATCAAGCTGCCATAAATGCACTGAAGAATTACATCTACTTGGGTAAGAAACAAAGTCCAGTTTGGTGATCCCTGTATGTATGCAGGGACACTAAGCAAAATCACTTAACTTAAATGCTAGAGCTGTGACCTGTGGATGCTTCTTTAGAAGCAATCATAGAATCACCCCCTGCTTGATGCAGGATCTAGAGTATCACTGACATGTGTATAGAAATCCCCACTGAACAACTTTGCATATTTACAGGATCAGACTGTAAGCATCCATAATATTCGAGAATCAAAGGCTTGTAGTTACTTGGTACAACAGTGTTTTCCTTTGAGGTCCAAAATAAACATTGATGGTGTTTGTTTGGTGGAATCACGGATATTTATAATTCAAGGACTGAACCCAGTAGATGGGCTCAGGAGTTTGAAGAGCATAAAATGGATGAGGTGGTACCTCCTATTTCCCAACATCCTGCTAGTTCTTGGGTCCACAGGACAGTAATAAATCCTTTCCTCTTTAAGAGCCCCTGTGCCTTTCCTACATGTCCAAGTACTAACATCCTCTTCCTGCTGGATTTTTGCAGGACAGGTCTGCAGAAGTGAGGCACCTGCAGACATCCACTGCAAGAATGCTTGAAGGGGTTGGAGATTGTTGTGACTTCAGATATTGGCTGCCGAGGAAAGCATAGTCCAGATTTGTAGACCACTGAATATAATAATATCATTTTGAGTCATATCGAGTTTAGCCTCAGGGGTTTCTAGGGGGCATGGGTTCTGGCCACTGTGTGACACAGATGTGTTACACTGGATGGACCATTGGCCTTATCCAACATGGCTTCTGTTATGTTCTTAGGTGCTGGATGCCACCAGTAGCAGATACTGAGAAGCAATAGCAGAGGATGACGGGATGTCCTGCTTACGGGCTTCCCGGAAGGGTGTCTGATCACTGGGAAACAAAATGGTAGACCAGATGGGCCTTTGGTCTGATCTGGTGGGATTGGTCTTACATGATTGGCACAGCAATTCTTCCTTATTTGAAGGATGTAGCACTGAAATCAGCAGTACTTACTTGCACATAAATGTGTTCAGGACCACAATGAAGGGTGTGAGCTTTTCTCAGGGATAAGAGAGTATGGTAGATACACTTGACTGGGTCAAATATGTTTCTTAGAGGAAATTTCCATTGAAAATTAAAACAATTCAATTGAAGCACATTTTTTGTGGTTATATCACTAGTGTAGTTGTTGCTTTGTGCATCAGTATCTGTTGGCACTGCTCTGCATGGTGTGAAACAGAGTTCAGAGCCTAATATAATATCTGCAAGTAAGCAGATTGACATACTATACAAGACTAAACATGACTCGGCATGAGCAATTGAATTACAGATCTCTATGGGATTCAGTTTGCTTCTGTGATTGGTTATTATCAGGACTGGTTTCAGCTGTTGATAGACTTTATGAAAGCCAATGAGATTTGCTTAGCTCATTTCCTTTCCTAGTGCACTGACCCCTTCTAGGAACTTGGAAGCCTCTGCAGTATCAGGCAGACTTGCAGCTGAGATGTTAAGCCTGTTTGACTGAGGTTGGATGCAGGTTCTTGCCTCCCCCGGCCTCATGGGAGGGGGCACTGCAGGCAGCCCAGCATGGCTCGGTAGGCCACAGATGGCCCATGGGCTGCACCTTGTTCACCCCTGCGTTACTCTGTTATTTTGTGGGTAATATATGGCTTTTGTTTTCTGGGTTTTGCTATGCATCGATGTGGCTACTTTTTTGTTGTGACACAAATAATTTCTTAATGTCCTGAAAAGGGACGTTAGTCATATCCAGTGCTCCCTCTAAACTGTGGAGTCTTGTAAACAAAAATTCTACTGCATGAATTAGTTTGCTCTGGAGCCCTCCTTCCTGAGCTAAGACAAAAATTGTGAGCCGGAAGCTAAAAAATGGTGAGCTTGCTCACACTAACTCAGCTTAAAGGGAACACTGGTCATATCATAGAACCTGTATGTTAAAAAAACAGATGGCATGATAAAACTTTTCAGTGTTTCCATTAAGTGTTTTGCCGGATAAACGAACGACCGGAGCCAGGAGGGTACCTGGTAGGGCTCCCCCCACCCCAGACGTACTGTGGCCATAGTTAGGGTTTCTGCATAGGTCTCTACACCATGCACCGTGTAAGCCGCTCAGAGCCCTTCGGGGGTGAGCGGGGTACAAATTGAAAGTATAAATAAATAAATAAGTTAAGGCAGTCTTATTTCCCATTGTAAATGTCTCCTGCTCCTTTGGGTGGACTAAATTAAAATAACCTGAGCGTACAAGTGTCATTGTTTTCCTGAATTCCAAGGTTGGCTAAATGTCTCTACTAGGGTGCTTTTTAAAATGTTCTCACCAGTGTGGTGTAGTGGTTAAGAGTCTGGAGGTTCAAATCCCCCACTCGTCCCATGGAAACATGCTGGGTGACCTTGGGCCAGCAACACTCTCTCAGCCTAACGTGCCCCACAGGGTTGTTGTGAGGATGAAATGGAGGAGAGGAGAATGATGTAAGGCACTTTGGGTCCCCATGGGGGAGAAAGACAGGGGGAGAGCGGAATAGAAATCAAATAAATAAGAGGAGAAGAGATTGGATTTATACCTCGCCCTTAACTACCCAAAGGTGTCTCAGAGCGGCTTACAAACTCCTTTCCCTCCCCCTCCCCGCAACAGAGACACCCTGTGAGGTAGGTGGGGCTGAGAGAGCTCTGACACAAACTGCTCTTCTTCAAGAACAGCTCTTATCAGAACTACGGCTTGCCCAAGGTCATCCAGCCTGGTGTAAGTGGAGGAGTGGAGAATCAAACCCGGTTCTCCCAGGTTAGAGTCCGTGCACTTAACCACTACACCAAACTTGGCTCTCAAATGAATATAAATGAATAAAATAAATACTTGAACTGTATAATAGTGTTCCGAAATCTCACTTGCCAGCTTGCAGATAGTGAGTATGGGCTGGATCCAACTAGCTTTTCTATGTGCATGTGCAAAGATCATGTGGATTAGGGTCTGTAGTAAGGAGGAGAATTTGGTGAGGCTCAGTTAAAAAGCTGGCTGGATCCAACCCCGTACGTTGGTGGAACTTCTGCGAAAAGTTGTCCTGCTTCATCAGCCTCATGAAATTCTTTGAAAATGCCAATAAGTGTGTTAAAGCTTCGGAGTAAAAATTATTTCATGGATTAATAACTTGTTAAAAAAGAGGGAGCAGAGGGTGGGAATAAACAGGCAGCATGCATACTAATGGGCTGCTGTGAACTAAATAGAACAATTTTGAGTGTTTTTTGTATAAAGATTACACAATACATCCTGTTCTTTTCCAGGAGGAAAAGGCATCTCTTTTGCATCGCACACAAGAGGAAAGACGGAAACGAGAGGTATGATCTAAGTAGACTTTAGTGATGTGTTTGAATTTTGTTAATTTGGGTTAGCTATAAAATGGAAGGGTTTCCTGTTACCAGCTGTCAGTACTAGCAGCTAGTTTGTTGATAACTTTAGACCATGTGCCATGCCTCAGCATATTGCAGAATTTATAAAACCAGAGAAAACATATGACTGAGTCGGTTGAGAATACAATCAGACACAGCTTTTAAAAATGAATGCCATGAAATTGCAAGCGTTGACCTCAGGCTTCAAGCACTTGCAATTATAGGTCACTAATTGATAATTATGTATTCTTGGATGAAACCTATGCCTGCAGAGTAGATGAGCACAGCTATCATTGTTCAGCTGTATGATACTGAAAATCGGTAGCTGCTTCTGGGACTAAAGTTGAATTTGTTTCTTGTAGCAACCCTCCATTTTGCGGGGTCTTTCACTAGATCACCTTTTTGCATTGGCTGCCAGGTCTCCTCATTCAGTTCCCTGTTTCTTTCTTTTCTTCCTTTGCCTATCTCCTTCCGACCTCCTCACAGATAGAGCCAGAGCAGAATATAAAAATCTGTGTTCTGCGTCAAGAAATCCAACTTTTGTTTTTAGGACAGCCACACAGATTATGCATGTTTAGCATGAGTTACTGGACCAACATTCAGGTCTCTAAAATAATTTGGTTGTTTCTGATCACGATTTGGAACAACAGCCATGTAAGTTGCACTGGAACAAAACACATGAATATTGAATGTGGGGAGGAGAATCAGCTTATTAACTAGTGGGCGAGACAGCGAGTGCTTTTGGGCATCTGTTTGGCTTGAGAGTTAGGAAATTTCATTCTTTTTAAAAAAGGACAAATTTCTTAGTGTGCCCAATTCTACAAGAAATATTTGATTATCTCAGGCGGTGGACTTGTGGCCGTGCATAGAATAGAGAGAGACCGAGAAATAACAAGTGACAGTACACCCATATCTATGTAAAGTGTGACAAATACCTTTCTTCTAAGAGCTTGTATTTACCAAAATTTAGAATTTTGTGCCTGGTGAATAAAGGCAAAGGCTGAAGAATACTTTTAAGTCTCGAAACAGGTCAACATACAGTCATCCTGACCTCAGCATTGCTTAAGCTACTGCATGGTGTCCTACAGTTGGGGCAGATTTACTGGCCAGCGTGAGCTTATGTCTGACAAACTCAGTCATTGACTGCCTGAAGTCCCACCACCTCACTGTCACTCTCTGTTACTAATGCAGAGCTTAAATAAAAGTGCTTTTGATAGTGTAATCATCTAACATATGATGGCTTTTGTTTATGAGCAGTCTGTCCTGTTGTCTGCAGTGCAGCGCGTTTTATTTAGACCTTTGCATTGTCTTCTTAGGAAGAAAGAAGGCGGCTGAAAAATGCAATAATCATCCAGTCCTTTGTGCGGGGATACAGAGACAGAAAACATCAAGTAGGCATCTTTGCATGATTAACTGTTTTTAGTGTGGAACTAAATTTTTTGTTCTGTGATCGTTATTTTTTTCCTGGTTTAAATGTGGTATTTGGGCTTGCTTTTTTTCTTTTGGAGAGGAAAAAAAGTGGGAAGGGACAGACAAGAGGTTTTTATTGTTGAAAAAATGCCACTTTTTTTACCTCTTGGGAAAATTTACAGGTGCCTATATCCCCCCCCCCTTCAGAAGGAATTGAAAGGTTACAACCCATTGGAAAAGACATTTAAATCTGAAATTTCTCTCTGTGCAAAGACTTGTGCTAGCAAAAAGTACAGTAAATATAACCATCAAAGCAAAATAACGAGTTAAAATATGTAAAATATAATTGACTGTAAAGATTCTTGTGCATGCTTCCAAACACTTCTAGGAATTGCTTAATTTTCTATTTGGATTGTAACTCCTTGTGTTACAAGGAAAGCTCTGGAGCCTGACTGCTGTGAGCAGGTTTTGGGGATGCATGGAAGAGGCTGCAGTATGAACATACCTCACACATCTTAAAACAGCTGCATGGGCTGCCAATTTGTTTCGGAGTCCAATGCAAGGTGGTTACGACCTTCAAACCCATTTCTGACCGATGACCCATGCATCTAAGGGATTGCCTTCTCCCAGATGTTGCCATGTGGCAACAACGGTCTTCAGGCTGCCACCGATGGGCTTTCCCCTTTCTTCAGGGGCCCCACGTGGCATCCCCCAGAACCCATGCCTTTTCCGTAGCAGTTCCCACTTTGTGGAATGGTAACTCCCTGAGTAGGTGAGGGCAGTGCTGTATTTAGAAATCTTAAGAAGGCACTGCAAGGCCACTTTATTTGCTGGGGCTTTTAACAGGGTATAAACATCTGGCGTCTTTTGAAGGCAAGGGGTGTATCTGAGTATTTGTTCCATTGGTTTTAAACTGCAGTGTTTTAAGTGTGACTTGTAAGCTGCCTTAAGTGCTGAGAAAAAGTGAGGTATAACTAATTTAAATAAATTCATACATAAAGCAGTAGAAACCTGCATGGACATGTGGAATTGCACATGCACACGGTCCTTTGGATTCTTGCCTCAGCAAAGAGGACTGGAATTGCAGAACTGTACACAGTGTTTTAATTGGCAGTGACGTTTCTTTATGTGGATGCTAGCAGTATCTCAGGAGATTTGTCCACTGTCAGCTTTAGTATGGTAACGTATGTTAACAGGACAAAATAAATGAGATGGGTAGCTGGGTTAGCAGAACAAAATTTGAGTCCAAAATCTGAGTCCCAAATATGAGACCAACAAAACTTCCCATCGTATGAGCTTTCACGAGTCAAAGCTAACTTCATCAGAGACTTTAATATAATAAGTAGTGCAGTAAAATATAAATCCATCAGAAAGTACTTTTGTGTCCATTGATTTTAACTTGAATTCATTCTGACTTTAAAAATGAGTTGTAATTCTGCACTTTAACATGTGGACAGTCTCTCTTTCCCCTGGATTAGTGGAAGCTGATATGTACCTGGTGATTGCAATACTGGGTATTATTAATTATACTTTTATGACTGGACAGGCCATAACTCTGAATTAATGAATTTTTGCACATGGTACTGCTGCTATATTTCATTTCATTGCAACATTTGTTCACTGTTATGCAACACAGACTATTTTAACATTGATGTGAGTTTGTAGTGGTTATAACAACCAAACTATCATTGAGTCCTTCACAGGGGAAAAAATGGGTCAAAACTTTGCAGATGTTACAAACTGTAGTCAGTGACCTCAATGCTGACGAAACAGTACGAGGCTGCAATTCAAAGTCTTACACGACTGTTCATTATTTAGCTTTTCAATTAAGATTGCAATTCAGAATTAATATATTGAAATCCTGCCTGTGTATGATAATGTTTGATTTAAAAAAGTTTAATTATCTTTAATTCATTCTTGAATTTTAAAGTATTCCAGTCAGAGGAGTGAATTTGATCGCTATGCTAATTTAGCACAATCCGGAGGAAGTTTCTCCACTGCCAATGGAGCAAATCTGACCCTTTTAGTTCGGCAACTTCTGTTTTTCTATAGACATAATGAGGATTCCAAGCGTTTGGTAAGTACTGAACTTTCATTAAGGAGATTGCTTTAAGCTTTTTGCATTTAAAAAACTAATTTAATTTTGAATTGCTTTAGTTACATACTTCTGGTCAACTTTTTGCCTGTTCTTTAACTAAGGGTGTTAAATCCAAAGTTGTATGCTATTACTTCTGCTTTCTCAAGAATAGCTTTTGTCTGCCCCCAGCCCCTAAAGGCTCCCCCGAGGACCGGGAGCAGGGCCTCTGGAGAAGCATCCCATAAGGCACCAGGGCTGCTTCCCAATGGGGGGAAGAAAAATCTCTCTTCTCCTATAGAAGCATTTCTCACAGGAGAATTGATTTGACCCGGTGTTTGGGGCTAGGGAATGTATTTTGCCCTGCAGTCTGAGCTGCAAATGGATTTTCAGGCAGTCTAGTAAAGTGGGTGTCATTTGGCAGTAGAGGCTGTAGGTTGCAGCAGGCACCTGCTCGGTGAGACGAAGGAATTTCGGAAATGGGAATGTTATGCTGGGGAGAGGGAACGAGATTATATACTGAGGAATGAAGATGATTTCCTTGAGAGCCAGATATGAATGTTCTGATAAAAAACATTCCTCTCATGAAATAATGTATGTGAGGACGAGTTGTGGCTCTGTGGAAGAGCACCTGCTGGGCATGCAGAAGGTCCCAGGTTCAGCCATTGCAATCTACAGTTAGAAATTTTAGTCATTAGGTGATAAGACTCTGGAGAACTGCTGCTGGTCAGAGTAGGCAATACTGACCTTGATAGACAGTGGGTTGAGTCAGCACAAGGCAGCTTCAGGGGAAGCTTCGCTTCAAGGTTTTGACCTTCAAAGCCTTATACGGCCTGGGACCAACATATCTAAGGGACTGCCTCTTCCCATATACGCCCCGAAGAGCGTTATGCTTGAAAGATCAACCTCTCCCGGTGGTCCCTGGCCTGAAGGATGCCCATCTTGCCTCAACCGGGGCCAGGGCTTTCTCTGTCCTGGCCCCAGTCTGGTGGAACATGCTCCCTGTTGAGACCAGGGCCCTGCAGGATCTCCTTCAATTCCTCAGGGCCTGCAAGATGGAGCTGTTCCGCCAGGCATTTGGTTGAGGTGGTGTGTGCCCATTTATGGCCCTCCCTGAGGTTGTTGTCACCGGTCTGTCACCTGTCTACTGACCACCGACAACTGGCCTTTAACTCATTGTACCATCAGGCCAGAACTTTATAGCCAACTGACACTGTTCCAAGCTGTACCCATTGGTTTAATTCTTATAATGTTTTATTGTGTTTTTCTAATGTTTAATGTTTTAAACTGAAATTGTATTTATTCTAATTATGTTACCCGCCCTGAGCCCGCCTGTGGGATGGGTGAGATATAAATGCAAATCTCTCCCTGTAATAATTGAGTTTTCGTCCTGCAACGTTTGATGCGACATACTTCTGGTCAACTTTTTGCCTGTTCTTTAACTAAGGGTGTTAAATCCAAAGTTGTATGCTATTACTTCTGCTTTCTCAAGAATAGCTTTTGTCTGCCCCCAGCCCCTAAAGGCTCCCCCGAGGACCGGGAGCAGGGCCTCTGGAGAAGCATCCCATAAGGCACCAGGGCTGCTTCCCAATGGGGGGAAGAAAAATCTCTCTTCTCCTATAGAAGCATTTCTCACAGGAGAATTGATTTGACCCGGTGTTTGGGGCTAGGGAATGTATTTTGCCCTGCAGTCTGAGCTGCAAATGGATTTTCAGGCAGTCTAGTAAAGTGGGTGTCATTTGGCAGTAGAGGCTGTAGGTTGCAGCAGGCACCTGCTCGGTGAGACGAAGGAATTTCGGAAATGGGAATGTTATGCTGGGGAGAGGGAACGAGATTATATACTGAGGAATGAAGATGATTTCCTTGAGAGCCAGATATGAATGTTCTGATAAAAAACATTCCTCTCATGAAATAATGTATGTGAGGACGAGTTGTGGCTCTGTGGAAGAGCACCTGCTGGGCACGCAGAAGGTCCCAGGTTCAGCCATTGCAATCTACAGTTAGAAATTTTAGTCATTAGGTGATAAGACTCTGGAGAACTGCTGCTGGTCAGAGTAGGCAATACTGACCTTGATAGACAGTGGGTTGACTCAGCACAAGGCAGCTTCAGGGGAAGCTTCGCTTCAAGGTTTTGACCTTCAAAGCCTTATACGGCCTGGGACCAACATATCTAAGGGACTGCCTCTTCCCATATACGCCCCGAAGAGCGTTATGCTTGAAAGATCAACCTCTCCCGGTGGTCCCTGGCCTGAAGGATGCCCATCTTGCCTCAACCGGGGCCAGGGCTTTCTCTGTCCTGGCCCCAGTCTGGTGGAACATGCTCCCTGTTGAGACCAGGGCCCTGCAGGATCTCCTTCAATTCCTCAGGGCCTGCAAGATGGAGCTGTTCCGCCAGGCATTTGGTTGAGGTGGTGTGTGCCCATTTATGGCCCTCCCTGAGGTTGAGTTGCCGTTTCCCTCACCCCATTTTTGCTGATCCCCCCCCCACGCTGATGTCTGGCCCCGGGGCCCTGCTGGCCCCGCGAAAACTGCTGCTGTGTCCGCCACCGCAGCCAGCACCCGCACTGGGCCTGCTGCCGTTGCTGCCAAGCCGTGCGCCCGCATCACCAGCCACCGCCATAGCCTCCAGCAGTCCTGCGGGTACATCGCCTGCTGCTGCCCATGGCCTGCTTCGCCGTGAGGGGGGAGGGCAGCAACGGGCCCAACCGTGCCGCTTCTCCCGCCCACCCGGCTTCACAGGCTTTCGGGGGAGCAGGTGAGGGGCGGCGGTGTTGGCGCTGAGCCAGCCACCGCGGGCCCGTTTTCCCTGCTCCACCCCCCTTCACAGGCTTTCGGGGGGGCAGGCGAGGGGTGGTGGCGCTCATCCAATCATTTAGCCCACCAACCAGCTAACCAATCATCCATCCATCCATCCTATCCATCTATCCATCTATCCATCTATCCATCTATCTATCTACCACCCACCCACCCAACCTACCCTTCTAGGGCTCGTTGTCTTCATCCACAACGGGCTTTGCTCCCTAGTAATAAATAAATAAATGCTCATAGAAACTCACTGAGAAGAATTTGTTTGGCATTACATGCAAAACTCAGGCAGCATTAAATTGTGGAACTTATCTCTGTCCCACCTCTCTTCCAAATTTTTGAATTTTTTTTTTCTTCTGTAGAAAACTGTGCAAAAATAACTTTGTCCTACTGTTCAAGCTTTGCATAGATGGATTTGGCATTGCTTCATTATGGATAAAGTACACATTTATCTACTGTAACGCACTCTACATGGGGCTGCCTCTGTCGCAAATCCAGAAGCTGCAGCTGGTGCAGAATCCTGCGGCCAGGCTGTCGGTGCTCCCTCCCTCCCTAGGTGGGAGCACACCCGACTTGTGCTGAAAGTGCTGCACTGGCTGCCTATATCATACCGGATTCGCTTCAGAGTGCTGGTGCTTACCTTTAAAGCCCTACATGGCCAGGGTCCGACATACATGAGAGACCGCATTTTCCCACATATTCCCCAAAGAGCACTTCGGTCGGGGTCACAACACTGGCTGGTGACCCCGGGCCCCAAGGAGGCCAGGCTTGCGGCAACGAGGGCCAGGTCCTTTTCAGTGGCGACTCCTATCTGGTGGAATGAGCTCCCGGAGGAGATCAGGACCCTGCGGGACTTTTTGCAGTTCCGCAGGGCCTGTAAGATGGAGCTCTTCCGCCAGGCTTTTGAGTAGGAGCCATCACCGCCACTACCACCACCGCTCCAGTACAGAGCGATACCGCTGGAGGGCCAGGTAACATCTATCTACGGCCCTAGCTCTCCCTTTTTGTTATGCAAGATGTTGGGAGTTTTAAAAGAAAAATTAGCATCTGATGGAATTGAATTTTACATTGTTTTATCTATTTTATATACTGTATGCACTTTGTGCCTTGTGTAAGCTGCCCTGAGCGGGGCATAAATACAATAAGCGGGGGGAGGGCGGGGTATAAATACAATGAAATAAATAAAATAAAATAAATTACCTAAGAACTTGGCCTAACTGAAGGCCATGTTTGGTACACCTTTCTTATATTACAGACATGGCATGTGACAGCTACTTTGCTTCTTGATAATTGCAGAGTATCTGCACATACTGAATTTTGTGGGGGGGCGTACTTAAGTTCACCATTTATTGTGTGTGCGCGTGACTTGACATTACAGTTATTATAGGATTATGTTACAGGGTGATGGATAACTGCACCATCATTGCACAGAAGATAAATGACTTCACTGACCAAGTCCTGTTCATGGTGTTTCTTGGGTACCCCTGCTCTCAGGAATGAACTACCTTCTAGTTGTGTTCAGGATTGCCCCAGGTTTGCTTGGACTTGTGTGGAACTGGGCAGTACTTTCATTGTATCTAGGGATGGCTAGGCAGCACTGCAATTCCTGTCGCCCCTGAAAGTAAATTCTTGAGGACTTGTATCACAAGCATCACAAGGAAATCCTCCCCATAATGGGTTGAATACAAGAGGAGAGGATAATTGCTTTGGCACAAAATAGAGGGTGATCTCTGAAAGTTAGGACATTAGCTAGGAAGCTTTAAATCTAGTCTTTTGCTGCAGGTTACTAGTACGTGCTTTGTTTAGGCACATGCAGTGCCATGATCTTTGAAGACATTGGTTTGGTTCCTGTTTTATGTGTGTTTGTAAGATACCTTTATCTCCGGGGGGGGCAGGGGAGTTATTTCCACAGCTCAGGCTGTGGACCCTCAGGCTGTCCATGTTATAAAGAGACTGTGTCTTTCTCAGTGGCTGTGGAAAGTGGCACATCTCCATGGGAGGGAAAAGGGGCGCTTCTGTTGCTGTTTAACTGTATTAGATTTAGCATTAAATCTATCACTGCCTGGATCACATGCAAAAATACACCATTGATCTTTTTGAACAGCATTTTAAAGAATAACTCTGAATTTGCTTTTCCCCCAGATATGGATTTGTCAGAATTTGATTAAGCAGAATTCTCAGTTTGTGAAGCAGCTTGATGGCCCTGACAAACTTACATGCCTGTTCCAGATCAAAAGGCTACTGGGGCTCTGTTGCAGGTAGAATAAAGCGTGTTCTTTTCATACTTGATTGGATCACTTAACCTTGTGCATCTGTGTTATACACGTTGACTACCAAGCTTGGAGTACTTCACTCCACTCAGCTATGTAGGCAATTGCAAAACATCATGGAGTGAGTTGGGTTTAACCTTTCATACCCACCCAAGTGCTGGTACTAATGAGAGAACATTTGTGCTGTAGTAGAGTGGGCTATGACTCTGGGACCAAAGTTCAAATCCCTGTCTGTAATGAGCCTTACTAGATGACCATGGGCCAATCAGTCTGAACCTGACTTAACTCATAGGGTACTTGTGAGGATTAAAAACCCCTGCAATCAGAGACGGAAATGTTTTCACAAACAGGATTGTGCTTTGTGACCATCCTTCTTCAGTGGCCATTTTACATTTTCTTCTTAGAAGTATAACCCTTTTCCATTAGGAGGGAAGGTTTCTGTACCTTTTGAATGATGCATTTTCTTCTCTCTCAGGTTGCTGCAAAACTGCAATGACGACAGTTTGAATGTTGCACTTCCTATGCGAATGCTTGAAGTATTTTCTTCTGAGAATACCTATTTGCCTGTTTTACAAGATGCTCACTATGTGGCATCCATCATTGAACAAATCTTGCACTACGTGATTCAAAAAGGTTTGTGCAATTATTGGCTTTCAAATTTACACTAACTTCAGGTTATCTTAACAGCTGCCAGAAGTTTCTGAGCTACATTTTGCCTGTAAAGCAGAATTTAAGGGAAGTCTTTCAACATGCTGCATTATAAGAAAAGGTTATATGTTAACTTTTGGTAGACTGTTGTGTCTTGTATGTTATTAAAATGATGTTCACAAGCCTCCTGGTATTTCATATCTCATCTATACATTTGTTGTTGCAGAATTTGAAACGATAAGTTTCTTTGTTGTTATGAAATGGAGTGTCAGTTCAAGTTCGATGGACAGTCTTAAACTTTATAGTTGCTCTGAAGAGCGAATACTTTAAAGTAGCACCATTTTGTATATGTGAATCAAACTAATTCTGGATGTGATTGATCAAATTAGAAGGCAGTTTGTATTTGTTGCTGATTTTCAAGTTTATTCATATGCTACTTGCATTATAGGCCCTATTCAGACATCAGGAACAAATAAAGATTTGTTTGTTTGGGCATGAACCTGGCTTGTGCTTCTTCCCTTCTCTCCTTTCACACAGAGTGCAGTTGAAGAGTTTCAGAACTCGTCAGTCAAAAGTCTAATTTGTTTTAACCTCTGAATGTTGTTATCTGACAAACTGGAGTTTTTTCCTTCCCCATAAACCAGGATTCTAATCCAGCTCTTCCTGTGTGGGTATATGTGGTAGAGGGAGTGTATGCATGACAACAAGCCAGGGTTGTGCCCTTTGTGAAAAACCTGCTTTTTAAAAATGTCTGAGTGTACCCATAGTGACCTCTACGCCCTTATGTTAAATACTTCTTTTTGGTCTGTCAAATGTCAGATGACTCAGTTATTTTCCTGCATCAGTCTTCCATAGCTAACTCTGTAACACATTAAAGTGCTTACTGTCATTAACAAATTAATTTTGACTTATAATAGTTATCTGTGTTCAAACTTCATTTTTCTTTCAGGATACTACAGGTCTCTTTATCTGCTAATAAATTACAAGCTTCCATCCAGTATCGAGTATACTGATGTCTCTCGGGTTCCTATCGCAAAAATACTGCTAGAGAATGTTCTGAAGCCATTGCACTTTAATTATAGCTCCTGTCCAGAAGATGCCAGGTAAGCACGTGGCACCTTTTCAGTCTTTGTGGACTGCGTTCTGCATCTTTGCCTGTGTGTTTAGTGTTGGATTCTTCTTTCTATAGTAATGTACAAATTGGCAGTAGTGGTTAAAAGAGAGTGAATACACAGGTCTGTATCCAACCCTTCGGCGGACAAAGCAAGTACACAGAATGGATCTTTGCTGCTTTCCCCTTCCTACTGCACATGCCTGCATTCTTGGAAAGGTGAATTTGGGGTCAGGTGCCACTTGGTAACCATTTGGGGAGTGATGTGAACAGTTGTAGGAAGTAGCGCATGAGTAGCAATATCACAAGCATTCATGCGAGAGCAGAGGGGAAGTGACTTATGCCAAATATTCCTTGTTGCAAGCACTCCCCCCATCCCGTTTGTTTCAAAGAGCTCCCTAACGCTCAGGGACAGCTTTTTGGCTGTACAGGGGAGCTGGCATACCCCAGTGAGTTCATTCAAGAGCAGAGGGGAAGTGACTTATGCCAAATCCTTCTCCTTGTTGCAGGCACTCCCCCCATCCCGTTTGTTTCTAAGAGCTCCCTAACCCTCAGGGACAGCTTTTTGGCTGTACAGGGAAGCTGGCATATCCCTGTGAGTTCATTCCATTTAGGAATTCTTGGATCTAACCCGTCAACCTTTTCTTGTGCCTTTAGCGCAGTGTCTTGGTGCTTTTCTGTGGTTTGATTCAACTAAAGAAATAGGTAAACAGTAATGGGGCAAAAGTTCACTCAAAGTAATCTGACAGGTGGAATCTCATAGAATTAATTAAATGCAGTTTTGCTGTGTCCCGGATGGGGCGAAATATATGTTCAGACTTGCAAGTTTGACGACATTGTGGATGGAGTAGTGAAAAGTCATGTTTACACTTTTCATAAAGAGAAATGTTTCTTTACCTGCTGCAGGCAACAGATCTTTGCTGCTTTTACAGAAGAGTTCTTGGCGGCACCTTTTACAGACCAGATATTCCATTTCATCATTCCAGCGCTTGCAGATATGCAGACCTGTTTCCCTTATGAACTCTTTCTAAATGTGCTATTGTTAACGGAAAGCAGGCGTTCAAGAAAAAATGAAAGAGCACCGTGGCTTTTTTATTTTGTTCTAACAGCTGGCGAAACGTATTTGGGTATGAAAAACACATATTTAATAATAAATAATAATAATAAATAAATTTGATCTCTTGGAATATCCACTGTGTAGTGTGTGTATATACTGTGCCTGAAATAGCTCATGAGTGATAACATTTTCATTATTCCCATAATTTGCCACTTGAGAATTAGAAACAATAATAGTGTTTTGTGCGCATCCCTTCCTCTGTGGAGGTCAGGCTGCTGTATATTGGGGGCTATTCCATTTTATCCTCCTAAGAACTCTGTGAGCTCGGTTAGACTGAGAGATAAGGTCACCCATGGAACTTCATGCCTGAACTGGGATTTGAGCTGAGAACTTCTTGGGTTGAGTCTAATGGACACGAGGTAGTTTTAGTAGTTGACCGAAACTTCGTAGTACTTGCATTTTAACCCTAACTCTCCCCATTTGGCAAGTCTGTCTTTTGTGGCTTTTGAACAATATAAATCCTACTTCTTCCGCTTCAAAATATATTCGAACTCTTTTTCAGTACACTGCACGTTATGTAATAAATCATATTGTTTGTGTAAAATTTGAAATAGTTGCTTTTGAGACCTTCTTTTCATAACAGATTCAGAATGTACGTGAATGATCTCTGCTCATTGTTTCAGTGTTCTGTATAATGCATTTAATTGTGACTTTTTCTTAATGCAGGGTCTCTTTCAGAAGAAGGGTTGCTGGTATATTTACGAGTACTCCAGATGTTTCTTTCTCAGTTACCTGTATCCTCATCAGGTACAGACTGTCAGGATTCAACCAGTGACTCGGAAGATGAGGATGAGGGAATCAGTAAGATGACTTCCATGCCTGTAAGTACTGAAGCTGGTCTTTCAGAAATTCCATGGTAGCAACACTCAAGCTGCTTCTATTGCAGCTCTTCCACCACCATCTCCCAGTGTATTTCCCCACGGTCACTCTGTTTTGCTTTAATCAAATTCCCGAAGTCAGTTTACAGATTTTCTGGTACTCTGTAGAAAGTATGAAAAATCTTAATTTAACATTGATTATTCAAACATATAAAACATAGCTCCAGTCTGTTGCCGTTTCCCCATTCCCAGGTGCATGGTTGCAAGTTCCTTGCCATGGCTTTTAAATATCTAGGCATGTCAATTGCAGCACAGTAGCACATTACACAGGTAGCTACATAATGCACTGTGATTTATTATGGAGGAGAATGGAGCTCCTAACAGGGACATAGAATTTAATGGCTGTTCAGAGATCAGCCATGAGGTTGTGCATAAAAGCCTCACAGTTCTTTGTATGGATTTACTAATAGACATTGATGTGGCAGTTTCAGATAGTGAAGAAATCTTAAAGCTACTAGTGCTAGCATCAGGCATTATAGGAGGGTGTTTTTTTCTGCTTCAGCATTTGTTTTTACAGTTCAAATTGTTTGTTGACAATGTAATACTATGCAAAGTTGCCCGTTGATTTTGCTGGAATAGCCCTGCATAGGATCTTACCATAAATTCCTTAATGCTTTGGAAAACTTGCTATCAAAGTACTCAAATTTAATTGAGCCTGTAGTGGGTTAAGACCTAATCTTGTGAGTTGTAGAGCCTTAACAACCGTGGAAATCTCCATGCACTATATCTTAAAATGCTCCAAATCCATTAAATTAGAGTCTTGAAAACAAATATAGATTACCAAGAGTTGAAGTAGAATTGTTTAGAGTACCTGGGAAATGGTTTTCAGTAATTGACAAAAGTGATTAGGTGAAACCTTGTAGAGCAAGAACCACACTGAACTGTGGTTATACATGTAGTGGTGCTTTCTTTACTTGGATATATATGTGTGTGTAAAGTCCTAGTCCAACATTTGCATTTAGAAACTTAAAGCTGTTTATTGCCTGTGTCCACATGTGTACAAGTAAAATGAACTTGGAGTGTTTGCATGAAAGCTAGTTAAATTGTTGTGCTCTGAAATTCCTTGCTATAATCTGCAAAATGGTATTTTAGGACTTGTCTTCATGACAGCTTTCTGAATTGCTGAACTAGTATTGTTGTACTAATCTGGAAACCTGGAGAAGTACAGTAACGATGATATGCTTTTCCTTCCTTTGAAATGGGAAGTCTGATGGGAGACTGTACAGCTAGTACTGACTGGTGTGTGGGTTTTTTGATGTGGGTTGACAAGTACAGAACAGGGACCAGCATCATCCCATGTGTACTGAGATTCAGAAACGCATTTGTGCACTTCGAAGCCTGCTTGCCAGTATGAACTGATATGTTGTTGATGGTAGAAGGAATCATTGTACTTTGTAATAAGTGCTTCAGTTCTTGCATGTTGATGAACCACTTTAAAAATGACATCTAGAAATGCTGAAAAATCTTCTGTTGAATTTACAGGGAGATGGGAGAATATCAGTCCAATATATAACGGAAGAGTGTCTTTCAAAACTGGATACAAAACAGCAGACAAACACTCTGTTAAATATGGTTTGGAGAGATTCAGCTAGTGAAGAGGTCTTCACACTGATGGCCTCCATCTGCCACACTCTGATGGTGCAGCACCGGATGATGGTGCCAAAAGTCAGGCAAGTGCAAAGGAATTTAGAATGTGTTTTGACAATCTCTTGTGTGCTTCTGGTATCGATGCTTTGTCAACTCTGCTGTTGTCTTTGCTGTGTAACATTAAATATTTAATATGCAGGAGCTCTAGAGATTAAGTGTCCTGGTACCGTGGACAAAACCACAGGGAAGACAACTTTGATGAAATAGAATGGCAGTCTGACTACCAAGAAAGGACTTTATTTATTAAAATTATATTCTGCTTTTCTGACAGATTGGATTCCAAAGTGACTTACAATTCATATCAGTAACAACATCCAATTTTTAAGTCTTATATACTTGCTGGAAAATCCCTAAAAAACAAGGCTGTCGTGTCATGTTCTGTAAATGCTCTTACATCTAGCTTTCATACAATAGCCCCTCATCTTTCGGTATTTTAGATCTTCCGATATTTTAGATCTAGTTTTATGATTTCTGAATCATTTGAAGTTACGGTCAGTGAGGACCTCGATAAGTATAGTTGCTACTCTCTTAAACCCCATACAAGGTGCTTTTCTTCTGTTTCTGGTGTTTGAGATTACATGAGTGATTATTCCACTACAAGTGTGTGTTCTGCTAGGTTATATACAGGTGACGCAGTTACAAGCCCTTTAAACCACAATGTCAACGGCATGGTTATTTTATTTGTTCTTTATAGTCCATCTTTTCCCTTGAGACTCAAGGTAGATTACACAGTATAAACCAATGCAGCAGGATTAAGATTGCAGAAATCAGGAACAAAGCATAAGTATTACCATGACTTGTTAAGCCAAGGAGAAATTACCTGGTATGATAACAGCAACAGATAACACGTACTATGCACAGTAGTATAGTCCACGGCCCCTTTCCCTTTATTAAAGCATCTTCTCGAACCATTCCATTATGATATTTATTACCTTTGTAAAATGCCCTCTTGAATAATGCAGGTTTGCAGGATACCAGGAGAGTGGGAGCCTTCCCGGCCCCACCCAGCAGGCCATCCCATAAAGTGGGACCGGCAACAGAGAATTCATGTTTATAGGCAATTGTCAGTCTTGCCCATTCGTAAGAAGGCCCTATTCAGATGAGCAGAACTGTCACGGCAAAGTGCAGGAGGAGAGGCAGTCTTGCAAATATGAGGGTCCAAGGCCTTGAAAGCCAATACCTTCGACTAAAACCGGTAACTGATGGGCAACCGGTGGAGTGATTGCAGAATACAAGTAATATGCATGCTGTGCCCTAGCTCCTGGTAATAACTGAGCTGCGGCATTCTGCGCCAACTGGCGTCTGTGAGTTCACTTTGAGGGGAGACCTCTGTAGAATTTTAAGTGGAATGTGTCCCGCCACTTGATGAATGAGACTTAATAGCAGCTCCTGATAAAACTGGTGTCCGCCTATTCTATTAAACCTTTTGTTGCTTGCTTCAGAATAGAATGCTGTGTTGACAGTAGGAGTAGAGATGCAGCTCTAAGGGCATATTAAAGATTGTCAGAAGAATAGTTTTTTGTACCCTGCTTTTCTCCTACCATAAGGAGTCTCAAAGCAGCTTTCGATCGCCTTTCCCTTCCTCTCCCCACGACAGGCAACTTGTGAGGTACGTGGGGCTGAGAGAGTTCCGAGAGAACTGTGAGTGGCTCAAGGCACCCAGCAGGCTTCAAGTGTGGAGGAAGAGTGGGGAAATCAAACTTGGTTCTCCAGATTAGAATCCCCCACTCTTAACCACTATACCATGCTTCTTTGGATGCAAAGAAATATCAACCAGAATCCAGGCGACTATGAAACAAGAGCAAGTGCTGTGAGCCCAAGAGGACTTGAGATCCCCCTCCCCAAATAATAGCTCTTCCTTCCCCTCCCCTCCCCTCAGTGCCTCTTGGTAAACTGGTTTTGGAACTGAGTGGAGTTCCAGAAAACAGTTTGATCTCTCACAGTGGTCAGCTGTCGGCCGACAAGAATTCAAACATGACAGTCTTCTTGCAGGAGCTGTTGAAATTCTGATCCCTCATGTTTTAGGGGGCTAATTTGACTGTGATTGGTGTTCACAGGGAGGACTGACAAATGCAAGAGATTGTATTAGGTAGAAAGCAGTTGTTTGCAGACAAGTTGCCTCAGAAGCAAAATTCCAAAGCAAAAACACAACAGGAAGACTCAAAACAGTGTGCAAGCTTTTGCATTCTCTAGAACTCTTAATCGGTCTGGAGACTGCAAAAATAAAAGGCTGGGGGAATAATAGTTTGTGTTTAAGTATTGTCAGAGATTGTACTGCCTCTCTGTGATCCTACATAAGAAACAGTAAATTGAAGAATGAGTATATCGTATAAAATATAAAATTAGTGAGGGTGCCATAACTGTTCTTGGAATCCCTGGAATGTCATAAATTGGAATTAATTCCAACTGCTTTGTAAACAGTGGTATGGCAAACTAATTGGTGCTATCTGTTTAGCCTGCTGGTGTTTATAGCTGCTCAAGGAAGTAAGATGTCAGTGAAACTGTGATCACTTGATTAGGGTAATTAGGTCTTTGTCAACTAATTGCGTTAGAGCAGGATGTGAGATCCAGAGATCATAGCAGAAGTTGAATTAGTATTCGTGCTTTTATTGCCTTGGATAGTAATTACAGGATTTAAATGCACGATTGCTCTGACTTTTCAGTTTATTGGTGAACTGTGTAGAAAAAGGTGCTTAATGAGGGAAGCCTCTATAGCCTTAATTGTATGACTCCAGCCTCTATTTCCTCCAAGGAGCAGCATTTTAAACTGCTGCCGTTCTAGATGTGAATATGTCAGGCTTTTATGTTTTGGCTTTTCTTCCAAGTTATGAAGTGACCAGTTTATAAAGTCCATTTCAAGCCTTGGATGCAATTTTTGGCCAAAGCTCCAGCAAGGGACCGACTTGGGATTTGTTTTACTGCATGCGTCATTCTAGATAATGCTTGATATGCAAAAAGATAGGACTTTTCTGTGCTGTGATTAAAGGTGAAGGGGATATGTGGTAACCTTGTTTCTTTCTCTCTGTATTATTTTGTCTTTGCTTTAAAAAAAAATTCTCTTCCTTAAAAAACCCCTACAACAACCCCCAACTAATGTTGGTACTGTTGGTGCAACCCACTCTTCGTAGATGACCATGTTAAGTGAAGCAACATAATGGTTTGTGGTTGAGTTTCTGGAACGCTGCTGTTTGCTGAAAGTAATCTCATTTTTATCACTCTTCGGTACAAAGTTGTCTTTATCTGGCATGTTAAGCAATATATAACACCATATAAACGTGCCTTCTGTTTAGGCTGAGAAAACAGCTGTGTGCCAGGGCTTGTTAGGAGTGTTCTTTTAACTGTGTTGTCCCTGCACTTGTCAAGCCAGTGAAATGGAGTGCTCCTGATCCTTTTAGCTATTTGTTAGATGGAGGCATCCTGACTACCACCCCAGTGGCGAAGTCAGTGAAAGCAGAGATCAGGTTTGGGTACAGCATATATTGGCAGCTCATGTTTAATAGCTGTGGTGAGAAAGCTGCAACTCCCCACTGTTTCTGCATGGGGAAGGCCTTAATGGTGCACCTCAGGGGCAAGTAGTACTAGCGGGTAAAGGAGCTGCATTCCGACTCCATCTGCTAGAGTGCTAGAAGAAGAAGAAGAGATTGGATTTATACTAAGACTCCCTTCACCCGGAGTCTCAGAGTGGTTTACAAACTCCTTTCCCTTCCCCTCCCCACAACAAGCACCCTGTGAGGTAGGTGGGGCTGAGAGCTCTTTCCAGAACTGCTCTTTCAAGGACAGCTCTGCCAGAACTATGGCGTGCCCAAGATCATCCAGCAGGTGCAAGTGGAGGAGTGGGGAATCAAACTCGGTTTTCCCAGATTAGAGTCCGGGCACTTAACCACGACACCAAACTGGCTCTCTGGAGAGAGAGAAATGATCTCTTTGCTGTGAGAGCACAGCTTACAGTATAGATTTAAATCATTACAACCTGGTTTGAGTGCTGTGACATCGCTGTAGAAACCTTGAGAAATGGGACCTAGAAGATGTCGATGAGCTCTCTTCCAAACACTCAGAGGGAATTCAGTCATAATGTGACTTTTAACACCAAAATGTCATTAAACAATAGAGTTTGGCTCCTACCTGTTTTTTCACTGGTACAGAAGGGAAGAGGGGTTAGCTCGCTCAATGCTCCTTCTTACTACAGCCCTGTCCCACAGTGACGTTTTGTCTACAAAGGTTCTGTGGTCCCCGGCATAGCCATTTTAGGGGTCTGATGCCAAAAGGAAACCTGGTAGAATCCAAACATAAAACTTAGGAGTAGCATGTCTTCTCTTCAGACTTACATCCTAGGTATTGAGAGAAGGAATTTTTAATGTCTCTGTATAGAAATGAAACAGCGGTTTCTTACAGGTTGTCATTTTTACTCCTAGAGTGCCATTCCGTAGGAGCCTAGGGACTCCTTCAAGATTAAAAAAAAAAAAAAAATTATTCCTGGATAAGATTTCATGGACTATATTTAAGAATACCTTGCTTCGTTGTGTCTGAAGCAGTAGGTGCACTTCAGAAAAGCATGTGCCAGAAGAAAATTTTGGTGGGTCTTTAAGCTGCCTCTAGACTGCTGTTTATTTTTGCTGCAGTGGGCTAGCACAGCTGCCTCCGTACTGTCGCTTTCGTCCAAGGAGCTTTGCATTGTTGTAATATCTGTATTAATAATAATATCTGTAATTGCCACGTAACTTCTCTTCATATTACTTACGTAGCTCGTTTCATCCAGTGTTCTCTTCTATTTTTTTTGGTGAAATTAATTTTATTTGACTGCCTTCTAATTCTGTTTTATGTCCATTTAGTGCCTCTTAGAATGGAGAGAAACTCAGATTAGACTAAAATTCATATTTCTGCAAGTTTAACCCCGAAGTGGAATATGAGTTACTGCTTTTGTTTCTCTTTAATTGGATGTAGCCATGAGAGATTACTTTGTTTTATGAAGATGTGGGAATTCACACTTCAGCTCCTATTCATTATGCCTGCAGTAGCTGTGCACCACGATACTGCGAAATTTAGTATCAGCATGGCTAAATATTTTAGCTTTTTTCACTAGTTTAATTTTTTCCTTGTTTCTTAAAGCAAAATTTGTACATCTGGTTATACTACTGTTTCAGTGTGGAAAAACATAGGGCATTATTGCATACACACTTGGTGTTCCATGTGTAACGTGGGTGTTCCGGTCTCTAGTGTGAGTCATGAACGTGTGTGTCAGGGTATGTTGGGGCCACAGTGCTTGAGCCAGAATTGGAATTTGGAGAGTGTGCTGTCCAGCACAGAGTTGTGGAGATGGATAGTTTTCAGCTGGAGAAGCTGGAACTTGAAGTACATCAGAGACACTGCTGTATTGACCAGGCGCAAGAAGAAGTGCAGATTTCCAGTATTTATCAAAGCCCAGTCTATTCAGATCCTGACCTGATTAGCCCAGGCCAGCCCGATCTTGTCAGATCTCAGAAGCTTAGCAGGGTCGACCCTGGCTAGTATTTGAATGGGCGATCTCCAAGGAATACCAGGGTCATGGTATGGAGGCAGGCGGTGGCAAAACCACCTCTGAATGTCTCTTACCTTGAAAACCCTACGAGGTTCACCATAAGTCAGCTGTCAGAGTCTGGTATTGTGCTCATCTGTTCCATTTGGTACCAGAAGAGGGCTCCTAGGCTTGAGTGATTTCAGTCCCAAGTTAGTTTGCTTGGTTCATGAGATTTAATAGTTGAAGTCCCTGATGCTACAGGGATTCTCCACTCTGTGCATGAAACAGCCCTAGACTGATACTAGAGAGTTAATCAGCTGTTAGGTCCATGGAGTCACATGTACATCTCTTTCACTTCGGTTATTCTCTGAGCTTCATGTTATTGATTGATCTGGATGAGATTTTGGAGATCTGGCAAGATGAGCTTCTTGCAAGCTTATTCTAGATAATTAATTAATATGATTTTGTATGACTTGAATGCATTTTTGTTGTTCATCCTGCTTCTGCAAACCTTCACCAGTGGTGGCTTACCAGGGACATAGCATAGTAATGCACTGTCATTCTTCCCTCTCAGCCTGTGAGGGTCTAGTGCTGCCAGCAACACAGACATGGTCTCCCTAGTGGGACAAATTTCTAAATTTCAATGATTAGTTAAACCACAGTTGCTAAAATACAACACAAGGCTTTGGAAAATCAGCATTATGGAGTATTTTAACGTCCACTTCCTAGGTAATTTCTGTAGGGAGCAGTTGTATTTCTTGAGAAAGTTTTTCACCTTGAAAAGAATATTTAAGAAGTGTGTCATGGAAATACTCCTCTGATTTTTTTTTTAAAAAAACACACACCAAAAACACCCTCCCTTTGGTAAAGATAACAAACCCATTGATCACATGCTTTGCTTATTGGTGCAGCCTTGATTGGTGGAAGTCACAGAGAAGCAGTAGCAAAAAAAAAAGAGCTACATTCATTTAGAATTGAATGCCAGTGAAGTTGAATGGCTCATTTAATTTCATTTAATTGCAGTCACATCTGTTATCTTCTACCTGTGGCACCTTCCAGTTTCAAGGAAGTGTCAAAATATGCTGCCCCGCTGGAGTGACCTTTATCAGGCTGCATGTGCTTGTCTCATTCTATTGTATTCTCTTCATTAACTTAAACGGTCTCAGCGGGAAACTGTGCCCAATTTATGACCTAGACTGAAAATGTTGCCTTTAACTAATTAACTTACAGCGGTGCCTCAGCTAAATAAAGCTTAATGGGTCATTTAATCTCTCCTATTGAGAAGAAGGAATTTGACACCTTAAAAATTTCAAAAAATCCCCGGTGATGCTCAAAATGCTCTTTTGTCAGATACACATAAATCTGGTACCTGTTGGTGAACAATTAGATGCCTGCTTTAGGGTTCTCATTAAATGGCTGTTGTGTGTAAAAAGAGTTGGAGCTAGTGGATCCTTTAACTTAACAGTTATAAATATAACAAAAGCTATGGAGTTAAATGTTTTTCAGGCTGCTAGTGGATGCTTTCCCCTATTTAAGTGAGATAGGATGCTATTTACAGCTCTGTTGTCAAAAGCAGCATGAATGGAAACCTAGCCACACCTGCGTTGCTATAAATGCATATTTATTGACTGCATTGTTTAAATTTGGTAGAATGTACTCACAAATTAGGAAAGCTTTCACTGGCTGCTGTTTGTTCCTGAGCTCAAACCTGCCTGGCTGTTAAAATCATTGTGAGAAACCCTGTTCTGTGTACTTCTGGTTTCAGAAATGAGGTGCTGTTCTGTTGTGGCTCCTTGGTTATGGAATTCATCACTGCATCCATTTACCTGGTGCTTGTCCTAATAGGTGCCAAGGGAAGACATTTTTATGTCTTGAGGCTTTTAAGGGTATCTAAATATAGATCTGGGAAACTAAGGTGGGTCGGCCCTTGGTAGTACTAGGACAGGAGACCACCAAGGAAGTCCAGGGTTGCTATGCAGAGGCAGATCATGGCAAACCACCTCTGTTCATCTCTTGCCTTGAAAACCCTGCGGGGGTCACCCTAAGTTGATTGCTACTTGCTGGCACTTTCCACCATCAATTATTGTTACTGGCTTTTATTTTTGTTGAAAAGAATTGGATTGCTGCTGAAGGTTGTTTCTGCTGTTTTAATGCTCATGGAAGCTTGCATGCTGCTGCTCTGTTTTTGTGATATTTTTACTTGCTGCTGTTCTTATTTGATTTGTGAGCTGTCTCAAGAACCGTTTGGGTTTTTTAAGTGTTCTATAATAAATGTATTGGGAGGAACATCTTGAATCAAAGCCCCTAAGTAATCTGAGTTAAGGAAAACAGGATCATTCAGAGTTAAGAATGAATTCATGAGAAATATAAAAGTCAAAAGTATGGGAACTACCAGAAATGAAGATAATGCTGTTTTTAAAAAGAATTTCATCGAACTGAAATGCTTTCAACAAGTATTGTTACAGAGCTTCAGTTGCAATATTTGTAGTGTGTAGTTATTTTCATGCAATGGCCATTTCAAAGCTTTTTCCATTTGGAAAGTTAGAGTGGGTTAGATCCCAAGGTGCCCTTCTGCTTAGGGAATGAGACGACGTTCATCTTTAGATATGATCAATAGGAAAAAAATTGTGAAAATTCTGGATTTATTCGTTCATTTAATTGTTGGGGAAAACAGACATACTAAGTACTGGTAAACGTTACTAGAATCTATGGAAGCAGGAGTTTGTAACATATAGTTCTGTAAAACAGTGAATTGCCTTTTTATTTGCAAGAGTTCCCCCCCCCCAGATGCTATTGAAGTGTGCGTCATTGTAATAAAAAATAGCAGAATGTAGTTCCATTAAAGTGAGAGCCCACGTGGTAGAGTTGGAATTTGGCTAGGCCTGTAGAGAGTCCAGTTCAAATCCCTGCTCACTATGAAACTCATTGGCTGACTTTGGGTTCGACATACTCAGCCTAACCCACCTTAGACGATGTTGTGGGGATCAATGTAGGAGGGGAAGAAGCAGGTGCACCACTCTGAGCTCCATGGAAGGAGGCCGGAGGGGATACAAATGAAATTAAGCAAGCCTTATAGTCATAATAAATAAATAAATCAGGGCTGTGAAAATGGAGCTCTTCCATCAGGCATTTAGGCAAGGAGCTGTGTTCCATCATCCTGTGCCCTGTGCCAATTTTATTTTCCACCTGAGTCCGCCAATAGTGGATGTATGTGCACTTTACCCCAACCGTAACACCATCATTATGTTAATGGTTTTAATATTTTTATTGTGTATTTTATATTGAATTTTACCTTTTTGTATTTATTGTTCTCTTTGTAAGCCACCCTGAGCCTGCCTCGGCGGGGAGGGTGGGCTAAAAATCAAATAAATAAATAAATAAAAGTCCAATTAATAAACATCAAATAAATATCTAACACTTGGTTTTTCGCTAGATTTTGATATTTTCTTAAAACATCTCTAGTACTGCGTATCTGAATGAATAAGTGTATTCTCTTATGGAACAGTTCTCTAATGATGGGTGAAGAATGGGAGAGCAGGTTAACGTTAAGCAGGTCACTTCTCTCTTTGATTACTTTCTGGATGATAAATGAGCACTATCACCATTACTTTAAAAGGCATCTGGATGGTTACGTGACATAGTCAGTTGACTAATACTGGAAACATTATGTATTTGAGAATTTTCTTTGTCATAGATGTTGGCAGAAAAGTTAACAGATCTTTTACAGAAGGCCTATTTGATGTACTGCAATAACAGTGGGGTTTTTTGTTTGTTTCTTTTTTAGACTTCTGTATAGCTTAGCTTTTAATGCCAGGTTTCTGAGGCATCTTTGGTATTTAATCTCCTCGATGACAACACGAATGATTACTGGGTATGTAGTACTTGCATTAAAAATCTAAATGAAACCGCATGTAAGATGTTGAGTGAAGGAATGTTGTGAGAATAAATGACATGAGTCTAAAGTAATTTTATGCTAAATGCTATCATGGATATAATTAATTTTATAAAATTTCTGTAGCGGGCTAGCCACTAATAATGTTGGCCAGGTTTGACTTGAATAAATGGAAATTAAATTATTTTTGTAGCTGTATTTTGGATTTAATAAGTTCTGCCCCTTGATCTGAAAGTCCATTTGTATCTGTGAGCAGAAGTCCTGTGCACCTTGGTAGGAACCCTTCGTGCTTTGGCTTTTGTGCTTTAGCTTCAACAGACCTCATTCCCCCCACACACACTTGGAACACACTGTTTTTAAGTTTGCTGTACATTAATTTGTCCGTGTTGCTGAACATCAATTTGTCCATGTTGCCTATTTATAAAATAGTTTTTAACAGATTTTAATGTAGAGTTGATTATTAAATGTTGCATTCAAGTAACAATGGCAGATGGTAGGGTTCAACTTTGTATGCATTGTCCTAAGCATAATATACATTAACGGTAAATAGTTATATGCCGTGACCTGGATGGTCCAGGCTAGCCTGACCTTGTCAGATCTTGGAAACTAAGGAGGGTCAGCCCTGATTAGTACTTGGATGGGAGACCACCAAGGAAGTCCAGGGTTGCCACACAGAGGCAGGCAATGGCAAACCACCTCTGCTCGTCTCTTGCCTTGAAAACCCCTTGAGAGGTGCCATAAATCGGCTGCGACTTGACAGCAGTTTCCATCACCAACAGTTACGTAAAATGTCACTACTCACCACTGTTTCATCAAACCAGTTCTGAAGATAAATAATTTGTGCATCCCAGATTTCTGGAGGCGACATTTTCATTATTATACGATGCTTGAAGTTGATTTTTAAAGAGGCTGTTTAATGATTTTTAATGTTTTCTTATCTTAAGGCATCAAAAAACTCCCTCAAAAAACTTATTTCCCATTTACTAGTGACGTGTCTAAATTGACATCAGTTCTGATTCCCTCCCCCCATCTCTTAAGGTCTATGGTGCCGCTGCTGCAGGTGATCTCACGAGGCTCGCCAATGTCTTTAGAGGACTCCAGTCGGATCATCCCCCTCTTTTACCTTTTTAGCTCTTTGTTTAGTCACTCACTTATTTCTATACATGATAACGAATTCTTCGGTGATCCTATAGAAGGTAAGAACTTTAGTTATATGCAGTAATCAATATTTCTCAAAATTTGTATTCGTGCTAGTGTTTTCCTTTTCGTAACTACATTTGTTATAGTGTATTAAAAAACCCGACTTTCTGTTTGAAAGACAAAGACTTTTTGTCTTAAGAATTTATGTTTTGTATAGTTGTAGGTCAAAGACAATCATCAATGATGCCTTTTACATTAGAAGAACTGGTAATATTATCTCGTTGCCTTCGAGATGCCTGCTTAGGAATTATTAAACTGGCATATCCGGAAACGAAGCCAGAGGTTCGTGAAGAATATATCGCAGCATTTAGAAGTGTTGGTGTCACCACAAATACAGAAATGCAACAGTGCATACAAACAGAACAGAAACGATGGATTCAGCTATTTAAGGTACATATAGTGTATTTGTATATAGAGTATAAACTAACAGAAATTGCAGAACTGTTTTCTTCATGTGTTTTAAACATGAAGGTAACAGAGATGAATGTAAGTCTAAGTGCTTGATTATTTGATGTAAGTAATAAAGTGGTAGACAATACTTAAGATGACACATTATTCCCTCTTGGTTGTTACCTCCTAAAATGGATTTGTTTTCATACAGATTTTGAATTGAAAATAAATATTGATATTGTGAGGAAAGTGCTTCTATCGTGAGAAGTCTAGAAATACCAAAGAAGTTACTGATGTAGAAGAAAATTCGTTCTGATTCAGCAACTTGTATTTTGGTTTCTGTTCAGCAAGTCATTGATACCCAAAAATTATTGCGTACCTTAAAACACAGTTTGTATTTTTCTGGAACAAATGTCCAGGGACAATAGTTGTTGCATGGATGACGACCACAGCACCTCTGGATCTTAGCCTTCGCATTTGGGAACAGGACAGCAGGACCTGGGAAAATGGGTTCCTTACAGAACCAAATGACATCAGTTGGACCCTTTTGTTTAAAAAAATATTTTTACAGATCCTGCTGTCAGAGAGAACATTGTTAGGACTTGCATTGTTTGAATGCTTTCTCCCACAGATAAACTGAGAGAGAGACATTTAATGAGTTCAGTTAGGCTGCTAGACTTACAGTGTGATCTTAAGCATGCATGCTCAGAAGTAAATTCCACTGACTTCCATGGGACAATCCCTAGTAAGTGTACTTAGGATTGTGGTATTTATAATATAGTCTAGCTTCAACCTCTTCTTGGCCATGTCAGTACTTGGGGACTTTTTCACCATGCATTCAGCACTGGTCACTTCATATATGTTACAGATTTCAGAGTGCAGCTGGGAATGTAGGAAGTCTCTGTGTGGATTTGAACAACTTTGGCTACGGTTTTAAAAGGTTGCTTGTCTGTTAATTGCTCCAGTATTTCAGGAAGGCTGGTCATAACTAAGGGCTTTGGGAGTGTGGTTTATTCTAATAAATGTTTCTGAATAGCCACAAATATTCTACCCACTTTGATCTTCTCCTCGCATCACGTGGTTGAGGAACACTAAAAAATGTTGCTGCAGAGTAGGGAGGATTCAAGAATATAACTGTTGCATAAGAAAGTGCTTGACTTGCCATGAAATTTCTGCAGCAAACACATATAGTCAGCTAAAATGACTCATTAAAGGAGTGGAAGCAGCAGAAATGCATTTCCCAAATTGAATGCTAGATTTACAGTCGGTTTAATACCGGCGACCTCTCGCACACTAATGTTCAGTTCGAGTCATCAGCCGTCCCTTCAGGTCTTTTATCACTGCTTTTGTCAAGCTATCTATTTAATTGAAAGAAGTTAATTGAATGAAAATGATCAACTAAGCTTGTATTAATATTGCTAATGGAACTTTCTTCTTGGCCATGTTTGGAGAAAGATGTCATGCTAGACTTTAGGAAAGGCCCATTAATGCTTGCACTTAACCTGATGGGCTAATTAAGGAATGCTTATTCATTCTACAAGTCTACAATAGCCTCTATCCCACCCATTTTGTCCGATTTTTACAACACATTTCACTTATGAGCATGAACATTATGGACATTACTAGTAATGAGAGTAACTGATAATGTTTTGATTGTGTTGAATTCTGTACTAATGCATCACTAAAGTTCTAATTTTGCAGATTGATCTAATATGTGTTTATACAGTTTTAATATAATTACCCATCTTTTCATTGTTCAGTGGAAAGATGTCCCGTGTATCTGTTTGCATGCTGTGAAAATGTCATGTCTTTGTGCTATCTAATTAAGTATTACATCCATTCAGCTAATCACATTGGGCTGGATCCAAAGTTTTAATTCTGCTCATTGGGTTCGTCCACCAATGCAAGAAGAGCCTTCCTTTAACAGAAGAGGCATGTTCTGCTGCCTCAAGGTTCTTTGCATTGGAGGAAGGCTTCATAATAGAACCTTTAGTTCATAATACACTTGTGACCAATGTTCCCTCTAAGCTGAGTTAGTGTGAGCTAGCTCACGTTTTTTTAGCCTCCAGCTCACACATTTTTGTCTTAGCTCAGAAAGGATGGCTCCAGAGCAAGCTAACGTATGCAGTAGCCAAATTGCTCACTCACAACTTTAATGCCAGTAGCTCACAAAGTAGAGTTTTTGCTCACAAGACTCCACAGCTTAGAGGGAACATTGCTTGTAACGTATTGCTTGTCTACATACGTGTCAAAATTCTGTGTATCCAGTTAGTAAAACTTGGAAATATTTTGGTATAAGACCCCAAGCATAAGTTCTCTACTGTTACATTACCAAATGTGACTCTGTAGGGTCATAGTTAATACTTGGATGGGAGACCACTGAGGAAGTCCAGGGTTGCTGTACAGAGGCAGGTAATGACAAAGAACCTCTGTTCATCTCTTGCCTTGAGAACCTTATGGGGTCACCATAAGTTAGCTGCAGCTTCAGGGCACTTTCCACCACCAGGCTCGTGGTACATTAATAAGGTGGATCAGTGTAAGATGATATGTGGGGCTAAAGGTTTCAAATATGGATGCAGTAAATGGGGGGGCGGTTGGTTACCAGTTCAAAAATCGCTATTTTGTCACTGCAGTTTCCTGCAAAAGAAACAGGGATTGCGCTGGGGAGCAACTCCTTTAAACAAAGATGGGCACATGAAATGGGGGAACTGGCAGTGACATCAGTACCCTCACCTTCTCGTGGTAAAGTGGTTGCTGGGAGAGTGGGAGGGCTCATGATTCCATCCTCCCCTTTTAAGTGGCAGCTGCCACTTCAAAGGAGGCAGAGATTTTTCCTCTGTGTGTCTCCTGAAAGATCACTGAAGCAGATGCCTCCTTTCTTTGGAGGACAAAACACTTAGAACAGTTGTCGCCTTTCCAGAATGTACAGAATCATTTATTCCTGCCAATAATAATAAATGTGTGAGTCAGTTTTCTGTATCTTGGTTTTTATGAACTTCCCAAGGGCAAAAATGATGAACAGAACTTGAGACTTGGGGGAAAACCCCCCAAATGTGATGGGGCAGGATTTTTAAAAGTTAAATTGATGCTTAATTTTTGGAATTGATCCTTTGCAGTGATCTCTCACATAACTGAGTGATTGTGTGAACAAGTTTGTGGAGACTTCATCTTTATTGCGATAGGTAGGAATGATTTCCTACTTTCCGCTTAATTTCATGGAATATCTTTCAAATTACTTCTCTTGGTGCTTGAAAGGATTCATGTGCAATATCTTCTCCTGATGTTGGCACTTGGGGCCTAATGGAATCTCTACTTTAGCGGCGACTTTGCTAACCTGCACTGAATTTGACAAAGGGCAAGCTGCTGAAAGAATTTCTTTGTAATCAAAGCAGATCTCTTAATGGTATTTTTTTCAATAGTCTCTCTCCCCCACCCCCCCATGTAAAACCTCACTTAACAAACTTGTTCATAATTTTTTTTTCCCTTGAGAAAACTCTTGAATGTCCATTAAGTTCTTTGCTACTTTTGACATCTCCGCACTAATGCACCAGTTCACAGACCACTAAAACGATTACTTGAAAAATGTATAGGGCTGCATAGTGTCGTCATTTTATTGTACTACTATCAAACGTAATACAGCTTCAGAAGGGAAATAGGGATTTAGTTTAGTTCTTCTGCACAAGCAGTGTATGATAACACTGTACCTCTTCCTTATCCGAGTTTGTAACTGGACTCCTGCATTATGAACAGGAAGTTGGTAGGGAGTTTGCCAAGTGAACTGTAGAATTTTGGGATTCAGCTGCTAGAAAATAATGAGGAATTGCATGGGTAAATGAGAGGGGTTAGTAAAAAGCCTATGAATGCACCTTGATTAGACTGGCCATCTTAGTTCCACCCAGATAACAGATATTTGTACTGCACAAATTAAAAAGCAGTTTTAACATAGCGTTATTTATTGTTCTCCAGTGGTGGTGCCGTCTTCCCAAATGGGAAGACACTCTCCAATAGCAGGGCTGCCTTGCAGGACAGGAAGGCGCCTCCTTTTGGTTGTAAACAGGGTCATCACTCAGAGCAACAGCAAGGGGGGGGGGCTTCCTCTCAGCTCCCGAACTCACTTTGTCTGGTTAGCAGACAGCCAGGCTTGTAGTTCCATTTTTACAAAGCACCGGTAGTAGTAATTCGAGGCTAAAACTTTCCCTCTTTCCCTCTGCTATCTTAATTTAGGAGTAGGGTAAGTCGAAATTCCCCATCATCACCTTGAAGCACAAAGAAGAACTGTACACAGTCTTCTTGCCTAAGAGGCATTTTTAAAATTCTTCTCTCCCCCCCCCCTTGCCTCCCTGGCAGTGTGAAAATGCAAGAGCATTAAAGCTTCCCTACCTCTGGCCAGTCTTTTCCCACTCTCAAGTCAGGACATAGCCTTGATTGTGGCTGCAGCAGCCTGCACGTCATGCCACTTGGACATCCAAACCACGAGTGGCTTCTCCTGCTTCACAGCCAAACCAGTTGACGCCAAAAAGGCAAGGGTAGGTCCAAGGGATCTGTGTCAGCTTTCCGTTACAGTTCATCTCAGCCTCTCCAGGTTTCCTTCCGTGCTTCATTTGGTAGAACAGGAAGCTCTAGTTCATAGGAAGACCACTCCTAGACGAGTTTCACGATTTACACCCTGCCATAGGGCAAAATGACCAAATATAAAGGTTTTCTAGTGATGGCATTAAGCTCCTCTTTTGTCATCCCAGGTGACATGGATGGTTCGTCTTGAGATCCTTATGACAAATGCATACAGTTGGCCTTGAGGAATTTTTCTGAAGCCGCCTTGGGAGCTCTCAGAGCATCTGCTATTCTCTGCTAATGAGATTTACAGCCAAATAGCCTAGCTTTATCGAGGCCTTGCCTGTACAGCACAATGACTGCTTCGATCCATGGATCTCTCTCTGCCTATTCCAACCCAGAAGCTGCACAGAAGGTTCCTCAGATTGGCATTCAACGGGAACTACTTTCATTACTGGACTCTGCCATTGGCCTTCATCTCACTTCGACTGTTCACAATTTATTAACCAGTTATTTCTGTCAGGCAAACAACCCTCGTTTATAGGAAATCAAAAGTCATACACAAGTGTCTGCCAGGTAAGAAGAAAAGCCATCCTCTGCTGTCACTGTGGTGCTGGCAGAGGTGACAGAGATCAGGAAAAATAAAGTTTGCAGGCTAGTGTGGCTTGCATGAGGTGGGTAGCCATGTTGGTCTGAAGCAGCAGAACAAAGTTTGGATCCAGTGGGGCACCTTTAAGACTAGCAAAGTTTAATTCTGGGTAGAAGCTTTTGTGTACATGCACACTTCTTTGAATACGATGCTTCTTCAGATATCTGAAGCAGTGTGCATGCACATGAAAGTTTATACCAGAATTCATCTTAAAGGTGCCACTGAACTCATTATGCTAGTTTCCAGTATGTTTGTGTAGGTTTGCTAACGTATGATATTATCAATCATATTCTTCGGTCATGCGTATTTTGATCTTGAATGGATGTTAAAATATTTTTTTCCTTATTACATGTATATATTAACATTGCATTAACATTGTGTGTGCTTGCCTCTTTTATGTTAATCCAGTAGACAGAAAACTGCTTTTACTTGCTTAGCACTATGTGCGCATGTTAAAGTCAAGTTCTGAAATCTACCACTTGAATGTGTCTTTATCTTCAGCTGCAATCTGAGTCCTGGATCATCATATGCACAGCTGGTGTGGGTCATGACAGGGCCTAGAGAAGGGAGGCATGTTCCAACATGTGCCTGAGCTCTAGCGTCAGTAAGGCATATCCCCCTCCCCTTGGAGGATTGCGGATACATGCACACTTTCAATTGGCAGCTTGCTCGCTTTGGCTTGAAACTTTCCCACTTTCAATGCAAAAGAGGCAAAAGTTCAAAGGGTCTAAGGTTTATTTTCAGAGTTACTAAGCTCTTTATCTGGTTTTTAATTATGTATGTCAAGGCATCATATGATGTGGAAATACTACATAGATCCCAACACAATAAGCTTTCCTAGTGTGGTGAAATGATTATTTGGTTACTTTGAGATTCTGTGACCTTCCTGCTGTTGTATATGTTGAGAGATTTGCACAACGAAGTAGTTTTAAGTAACTATCTAGTGAACTAAGGCCAACTTTTCAGTTACTTAATCACCTCTCTTAAGAATAATGTAGCAGTGTTCCTGTAATTTATATATAAACATATCGCTTCATAGTCTCCTTTTATAGTTTAGTGTCACTATCTGTCTTATGCATAATAACACATTCTATTGAATGGAACTAATTCTGCCCATCCAGGTAATCACTAACTTGGTGAAAATGCTGAAATCTAGAGATACAAGAAGAAACTTCTGCCCACCAAATCATTGGTTGTCAGAACAAGAAAACATTAAAGCAGATAAGGTAATATTGAGGTGACTGCTGAATTTTTTTCTTCTGAAGATTCCCCCTCCCCCATCAGACGATTTTAAAAATGTGAATCCTGACATTCATAATGCGTCCATTGGTAACAAACAGTTAACCTGGTAACCTGACTCCTTGATGCATCACTTTTTGGATCTTTATGCCTCTTGTTTTTAATTCCCTGTTTCCTGAAAGCATTGGCTATACTTGATGTCGCGTTCTATGTATTTACTCAGAAGAAAGTCCCACAGAGTTCAGTGGCACACCTAAGGATTTTTGGACTATCCCCATAGCCATGTGATCATAATGGCTCAGACATTCAGTTATCTGATATTTAGGAATTGGGATCTTAGCAGTAATGTAAAATCATGTAAAAATACCCTGTGCCTTGGGATAGAAAGAGTAAATTAAAGAACTCTGGACATTGAGCTCTTCCATTTTCAATATTCATGTTTGATTTGCTTTGTTTGGATAGACTTTAAGACTGTCAACAGGTTATTTTAGGAAAGTTTGGTGACATTTTAATGTATAGTTAACTGGATTTAAAAATCTGATTCCAGCATTGATTATAAGAAGATGTTTTAGGCTAAGCTTTTAATAAGAGATTTAATGTTTAATAAACTACTAGGTTACGCAGCTTTATGTGCCATCAGCCAGACACGTGTGGAGAGTGAGAAGAATGGGAAGAATAGGGCCACTGCAGTCTACTTTGGATGGTAAGACTGAATTTATGTTTCATTTTGCCTTGGGACCTGAGGATGCCACATTTTCTTTTTAAATTCTCATTGACTCTCTTTGAGACAGGCAGATTATAAATGCTGTAAATAAACAAGATACATTAAATTAAGACTACATTACTGGAATTTGGATTTCCCGATCTGTTAGTGTAGAATTCAAGTACTGTTTGCTCCATTCATAATCCTGTCTTGTGGAAATATTGTCATTTGTGTGTGTTTGAGAGACGGAGAGGGGGGAAAATTGAGATCTTCCTTTCCCTTTCTTACATAAGACAAAGTGATCTATGTTGTTACATATATAACATGGTCCACTTAATTGTGACTCAGGGTGGCTAATTTTTTACAATCACATTTTTATTCTTTCTTCGGGGGGTTCGGAGAGGTGTACATGGTTCTTTCCTCCTCATACCTCAGTGAGGATTTTGACCGAGATCCCCTGATTCTAACCACTACACTGCATTGGGTCAAAATACTAAGCCATAGAATTGCTTGTAGGAAATATATATATATATAACTCATCTCAAAATATTCTACTAAAATGATTTTTTGTGTGTGTTTGGGCAAATAGAAATGTATTTGAATGAAGCAAGGGTATGTGAACAAGGAGGAACTCTGTCCAGCCACCCCCTGCGCCTTAGGCCCTAAGACAAGGCAGTCTCCTTAAAACTCGTTTTCCCTGTGGCTTGTGCTCCCGTGTCATAGAGGGAGCTGTGGTGTTGCTCCCTGAAACCCATTCGTCTAGGCCACTTCTTCTATACAGAGGTGGTATATCCAACACCATCTTTTCCACCATTTCTGTCCGAATCAGTGCACCAGTTACATGCTGAAATCAGCTCATTCCTACATTATAAAAATGTAAGGTGACAATGAAGAATGTTACTTTATTCTTCATGCATTTAACCTGCCTTCCAATTGTCACCATATCTACTCCAAAAATAACCCTTGACAAGATGAGTGAATATTTTGGGCCTGACCTGTTGTCTGTTCTCCATGATCAACTAATTGTGCCTTCTTAGTAAAGTCTATCACTTTGTTAAGTTTCAGTATTAAGACTCCAAAGAGGCATTTTTTTGCCCACTTTACAACTCCAGTAATCCTTCTGTAGCTGTGGCTTTACCAAACAATAGGCCTGAACATCTCTTGAATTGTTGCCTGACCTCTTTATTTGTGCTGGCATTAACTTTTGTACATTTTCATCTCTGTTTAGTAATTTGTCTATTTTGTGTGCATGGGTACATTTATATGCTCCTACCTCTGGAGACAGAGCAGGCTAATCTTCTGTGTGAACATTTAAATAATGGCACTGTGAAAAAAATACTGTTTTGTACTACCTTGTGGCAGCTGCTTGAAATGCAACAATTGGCATGGCATTTAAACCATACACTATGAATGGAAGGGATGGAACTGTCGCACCATTTTGTATTTGGTTCTTGTTACGTTTAATATTAAACATGGCTGCCTTTTTTGGGGGTGGGGGTGGTTTTTTTGATTAATTCCAGGCAGAGAGTTGATAAGGTCAGCCTAAGAAAAAAGAAGCCAAAAGAGAGGGTCTCTTGATAGTTTGGAGAAATGAAACATAAAGACATCTTTTGAGAACTGGATCTTGAGGATGCCTTCATTGTTTATGCAAAATCTGTAATGGTATGCCAGAGTTATATAAACAAGAGAACCCAGAGGCCAAAATGCTGAGATAAGGATGTCGAAGCATTATAGGAGAGATCTGAGGAAACATCTTTGCTGGAGAACTTGGCTGCTGCAAAACCAGCCAAGGAGCTGACCTAAGAATGGGAACCAGGTTGAGCTAAAAGAAATAGTGTTGTTTTATAGGCTGCCAGGATAGGGAATATTGAAGTTAAGTTTGGTTGGATGTGTTTTCCTGTGCTGTTGTCTCATGCTTAAGAGCATTCAAAGTTAAGATATTTTTTAGTGTTCGTTATTGATGCTTTTAAGAAACTGCCTTTATTTTTTGAACACCTTAATCTTTTTTCCCACCCTGCATCTAAAACCATCCCATTCTGTCTGAGCTGTAAAGCTGTTGGGTGGCGGCTACTACAAGAAAAACATTCTGTCTGAGCTGTAAAGCTGTTGGGTGGTGGCTACCACAAGAAAAACAGGCCTCCGAGTAGGGGCTATGGGAGCTGTTTAGGCTCTCCTTCCCTCTCTCTCACAGCGCTGGCTGCTGCCCAGGCTTTGACAGTGGATCTTAAATTTCATAGAGTATTGCCATAAAATTTATGAAATAGCAGAGAGCCTCAGCAAGATGTTAATCTTCACAAGAAGTACATACCTGTAAGCTGTTGGGAAGAATTGGTCTTTGAATCTATTCTGTCTTTCCAGTATAAGATGATACCTTTGTGTTCATAGGGTCATCTATTCGAACCCCCTGCACAATGCAGGAAATTTCCAAATACTTCCCCCCTCAGACCCTCAGTGACCGCCGTTCCATGCAAAGAAGAAGACAAAAAATCTCCAGGATCTCCAGTCAAACTGGCCTGGAGAAAAATTTCTTCCTGACCCCAAAGTGGCGATTGACATTTCCCTGGGCATGTAAGAAAGGGCCACAAGAACTAAGCACTGATGCAACCCTTCCTGCCTTCCCTCTCATGAGCTGCCTAAGTTCACAGAATCAGCATTGCTGTCAGATGGCCATCTAGCCTCTGTTTGAAAACCTCCAAAGGAGAGCCCACCACCTCCCAAGGAAGCCTGTTCCACTGAGGAATCGCTCTTACTGTCAGGAAGTTCTTCCTAATGTTTAGTTGAAAACTAATTTCAACCCAGTTATTCTGGTCTGTCCTTCTGGGGCAGATATGCTTCCACTGAGTACTACCTTCTATTTCCTGGTTCAAGAAAGACTTCATTTTCCAGCGGTTGTCACCGTCTTCCTTGATGACAGTGAATGTCCTTGAAATGAAAAAGATGCGATCAACATGATTGTGTGAAGACAGGCACATAACAGTGTGCCTGTGATTTGTTTAATCCCACTTGACTCCATATGGGCTAAAACCAATTAGTGTGAAAGAGTCACTGAATCACATATGGCCATGTTTATTTGTGCTTTTTCATTTACTTAAATGGCAAGCCCTTGAGTTCTAAATGTCCTGTGTATTGATGACTCCATCCCATATTTCTCTTTAAAGATGGAAACGTTGATGGAGCAATGTAGATAAAATTGACTAATTGACCAGAATAATTGAACTGTCGAAGTTAGATAGCGGTTTACCTTTGCTGTACATGCACTTTCTGTTTAAAATGCTTTTAACCCTTAGCTTAATAGATAGCATGCATTGACTGTAATTAAAAATGTTTACTGAAAGTAAACTAAAGAAAGTACTCTTTCAAAAATTCCAAGGGCTTTGCAATGGTGGCATTTGTCAAGACTTTCTTAGCGCTGTTATGTTCTTGTTGCACTAAATAGGTACTTTAAATAGCTGTAGTTAAAAATAACTTGGAGAGCTTAAAAAGATAGCATCTGTTCCTGTGATGGTTTCTGCCAAAGGCCAACCAGCTGCTGCTGCCGCCCCACGAACAGATGCTGAAGAATGACCACTCTGAGCATTGCTTCTGCTTTAGCACCCAAGTTGCATGTCTTGACTCTTCCAAGAATTTTTTACCATTCCTTCCAGTGCTGCCTGGGTTTGCTTATGCATTGGCCTTCCATATATACCAGGACGTTTAACCATATTGGCCTTTCATAGGCCATCTCCAGATATGTTTGAGGAGTATACTTCTACCCAGCCCATAGAACATGTCTAGTGGCAGGTCCCAGTGGCTGTATTGTTGGTGCTCCAAGAATCCTTGTGGGCAGTCACATGCTTCTGTACTGTCTCTAGGCTCCCCCAGTTTCCTTTCCTGGCTACAGATCCTCATTTCACATTCCTGAATTTTGGGAGCGGTCTGTTTGAGATATTCAAAGTTGAAGTAAGGTTGGCTTCAGTATGGAGGCAGGTCACCAAAGTGCAACTTCATGTGCAGAAACTCTTGATGTGGCCCTTTGAATGCTGGTGGATGCTTGGTGTGCAGTCAGTAAGCTTGGTTCAGTACGAATCTTTATCCTGTGCTGGGCAGTGCCTTCCCCAATCGGAGAAGAATAAAGAATGGAAAAATAGGGTGTTGTCCTAGTTGCTAAAGCTGTTTTTCTTTTTAATTAAAAGTGGGCTTGGAACCGGCTCCCCTTTCTGTGTCTGAGGAGCGACAGCTTGCAATATTGACCGAACTACCTTTTGTGGTTCCTTTTGAAGAAAGAGTGAAGGTACTTCTTCTCTTCAATTCTTGTAATTTTGACAGTACATGTGAAGTAATACATTTTGCTACACAAAGAACCGCACAGGCATGGATGTGTTTGTTGCATTTTGGAAATACGCAGTATGTTTCTCTCTTGTCTTGTCATTTCCCTGGTCTCTGGTCTTCCCTTTCCCACTTCAAAATTGCAATTGCTTTGATTTCAGATTCTCTTTGTTTTACAAGAAAGCTTTCAGAGTATGCTTAATTGTCTTAGTTCTGAAGACTTTGGCCAGGATCTAAGGAGATCCTTAGATATATGTAAGTCCCTCTGTTATGCACACAGCAGGTTTTCCAAGTTTTTAGTTTTTCTTTTATCTGACTATTGGTTCCTTAGTTTGCACCAAGGGCTACTCCTGGAATTTCCGTGAATTTTTGGAGTGGCTTGTCTGCAGGGACAGTGGTCTACTGCTGAAAGTAGGGAATGTCGTAAGTTCTCCTTTAGACATACAAGATGCTTTGTATCCTGACTGTATCTGATGTCTTGTTAATAATGAAGCATCAAAACTTAATTTAACATTACAAATAGGAGTTAAATTTAGGCTGATTTGTTGTATTGTGATTCTTATGGCAAATACTATGTATATGATTTTCTTAATGTAGAACTGATTCTGAAAATAAGATAAAGATGGAAACTTCATCTGTGAGTCAGGCAGGCAACAATTTGTTACAACTCATATCCATGCCCTCTCCTGATGAGTTAGAGGAAGAGGAGAAAGGGAAAACTTGAAGTTTACTCTAGATATTCTCTCCCCCCCACATACCTCTGAAGATGAGCCAATCAATTGGTGGGTTGTTCCTCTCTTTTTGGTCCAGAGGTGAATGGTTAAACTCTAAGGATACTTGGAATTTTTGCAAGCGTGGCACGAATAAACTGCATTAGTAAATTTACCATGTTTGCAGAGTATTAAAGATTGGCAGAGTTAGTTTAGGATCATTTTCTTCACACTTTTTTTTGGTAATCTTTGTAAACTGCTGTTCATGTGCTTAATCTCAAAATGAAATGGGCTGTATTGTACCCCAAGTGATCAGTTTGCTTTCAAAAAAAGATCTGTTGTGGTTGGGGTGGGAAGGGTTTGTGTTTAAGAAACCAGTCCAAAATCCTGTTGCCCTTTTAGAATAGGAAGAAATTTTTTTTGCATTCCAGCCTCATATTGTTAACCTTCAAAATCAGCTGCCCTTTGAAGTGTTCCAGAGTTTTCCCTGTCTAAAGGAGGCTGATTTTCATCTTTTCAGTATAAGAAACACTTTCTAGGGTTTCTGTTGGTTCTGTAGCTTTCAGTTAATTAGCAAACTGAATTCCCAGAACTATGCTGCCATCATTGTGTTACTAGTACCATCAAGGAGATGAAACATAGTTTCTTTGGGGAAATAAATCACTGTTTCCCAAAAGGGCAATGATAAATCTAGGGAAAACATGTTGTTTAGCTTTGGTGAGAGTCTTGTAAGTGGTACAGAATAGAATTATAACTTTAACCTCCATTTCATGACAAGTCATTTTCACAGTGCTGGTTATGGTGTAGTACTTTAAGGCGTTTCTTATTCTAACTTACAAATCTGCATACCTTCAGAAGTTCTCCAATATCTTATTGTTGTGTAACATAATTATGAATGCAAGCTCAAGTGCAGAAATGTGAAATACTGCAAATCTGTACTTAAATGGAATTACTTTTTCTCCCCCTCCACCTACTCACTTCCCAAGATTTTTCAAAGACTGATCTATGCTGACAAACAAGAGGTTCAAGGCGAAGGTCCATTTCTGGATGGAATTAATGTTACTATCCGAAGAAACTACATTTATGAAGATGCGTATGACAAACTGTCCCCTGAAAATGGTATTGTTTCTATGTTAATGCTATAAAATAAGTAGTTCATACTGATTACGTCGCTTTTCCTGGGAGTTATAAAGCTAAAAATGTGCATGGAGGCATTTATTTTTAAATTGGGAGCTAGTTTGGGCATCATATGATAAGGTCCCCTAAAGAGCTGTGCAGTTTGGGCTGTAAAAGAGAATTGTTTAATTCACTACTTGGTACTGGTGGAGTATTAACCATATGAGGATTTTTGAAAAGGTTTTGATCTTTTTTTAAAAGCTTGTTTTGTATGTTGATTTAGTTGAAGTTCCTTTTAAGTGAAAGAATAAACCATTCTCATGTGCTCCCTCTTGGGCTCTCATTTAAAAAATTCATCAGTATACCACCATGGCTACCCCCCCCCACACACACAATTGATTTGGTAGGATAACCTTCCTTGTTCATGGACATAGCAGTTAGAAAACTCCTAAGATGAAAAACAGAGTTCTTTCTGAGATTGTAGTCTGAACTAATTTAAATGGGCATAGAAAACAGAACACATTGAAAATGAAATATTAGAATCTTGGAGGGTGATGAACAGGCCCTGTGAGGCCCTATGAACTGAAGAGTGAGCCATTTTAAGCTAAGGTTTCAGCGGTACCTTTAAGGGAGGTACCAAGGGGGTACCAAGAATGGGTTGATATGACACTGTATTGGCTCTCAAATGTATATAAATATGACTTTAAGTTGTCATAGTAGTACTACAAGTTTCTTCAAAGGCTTTTTCATACTGCCTTTATTGCATTACAGATCCATGATGGTCTCGTGAAGGCCACAAATGGCAAAACTTTAAGTCAGTTCTAAAGGCTAATTCAAACAAATAGCGGTAGCAGCTTTATTTCAGCAAGCTTATATAGTTGCTCTGTTTTCTTTTTACACTGGTTGTCTTCCTCTTTTTCCTCCTTTTGGTAGTTCTGATAATTAGGAGAAACTTAGTAGCTATGATACTTCTGTGGTTCTCTTATAACTGCATGTTATAAGCCTCTAGATTCAGCATCTCCAGGTTTAGGATCTCTAGCTGAGTGCTGTTTTCACCTCCATTACCTTAAAATAAAAAATAGCGTCCAGTGCACAGACAGGAAAAAAAATTGCATTAAAATGTTCTGAAATTTCTGAAAAAAGTAGTGGGAAACTTAGATTTACCTGGGTTATCTGGTTCCAGGATAATGCAGGTGTGAATTTCTTTGACAGAAAGCGATATAAATGTATTTTACAAAATGTCATATTGTGACAGGCTGCCAAGAATTTTCAAGTGAGATTTCAAGCATTTGTGTTAGGAAGCAACCTGCTGGTGGGAAATGAAAGGTCTATTATAGTGTGAAAGAGCGCTTGATCAGATAAACATGGATGTCCCGCTCAGTCTTACTAGGTGAGAGGGGAAGATAATTTGTCAATGGCAAAGCTTTACTCTCCCTTCTCTAAAGAAATTTGGACAGGTATGAGGGGAAAAGGTCAGGGAACTGTAAAAACAGTCGAGCCATATTCATTGAGTGACTTGCAGCTAATTAGGTAAAGAGGGGAGGGCTAAACTCTGCAGTTCAAAAAGAGAGAGTGGATGGTAGTTTATGCAGAACAGATACGCATGAACTGATCTTCATGGCTGCTTTAAATTTGCCCTGCAAGGAAGCTACCTTTGCTTGGTGAGTGCTGATGCAGGTGTATCTAATGCAGATTTCTCTGCTTGGCAAGTTTAACGGGAGTTGTGTTGACTTGGTAACAGCTCTGTCCAATTTATTGGGTCACTAATTTATTGGCTCCCTCTCCCGACCTTCAATGGGGCACCTTTAGTGCCAGTGCCGGAGGTTAGGAGTTTGGGAGTGCTCCTGCACTCCTCATTAACTATGGAGGCCCAGGTGGCAGCCACGGCTAAGTCGGCCTTTTACCATCTTCGGCTGGCTTGGCAGTTGGTCCCCTTTCTCGACCACAATGACCTGGCCACAGTGATCCATGCGACAGTCACCTTGAGGTTAGACTACTGCAACGCTCTCTACATGGGGCTGCCTTTGTCGCAAATCCGGAAGCTGCAGCTGGTGCAGAATGCTGCATCCAGGCTTTTGATGGGCCTCCCTAGGCAGGAGCACATCCAGCCTGTGCTGAAAGCGCTGCACTGGTTGCCAATAACGTACCGGATTCGCTTCAAAGAGCTGATTCTTACTTTTAAAGCCCTAAATGGCCAGGGTCGGGCATACCTAAGGGACTGCCTTTCCTCATATGTTCCCCAACGGGCACTACGGTCAGGGACGCAACATCTCCTGGTGACCCCAGGCCCCAAGGAGGCCAGGTATGCTGCAACCAGGGCCAGGGCCTTTTCGGTGGCGGCTCCTACCTGGTGGAATGAGCTCCCGGAGGAGATCTGGGCCCTGCGGGACCTTGCACAGTTCTGCAGGGCCTGCAAGACGGACCTCTTCTGCCAGGCTTTTGAGTAGGAGCCGCCACTGCCTTTACCATCCCCACCTTTACCATCATTACCAACTGGCCCTGTGAGGAGTGAACGACAGCGTTGCGTGGAGCTGACACCATTGAACTGGGAGTACCATCTTTGAGATGCCATCTTTTATTGAAGACTGATTGAAACATCTAGAGCACTTGGAATATTGTAAACGATTGTTTTTATGTTGTTTTTAGCTTGTTTATGTATTGGCATCTGCCCTATCTGTGAGCCGCCCTGAGCCCACTTGCGGGGAGGGTGGGCTATAAATTAAAATAATAAATAAATAAATAAGATGTCACAGTGTGAATCTGTTTTTTTTTAATTTAAAATACGTATCTGGCAAATCTGTAGTGTGACTTACAAAAGATCAGCAGAACTGAGCAGTGACAAGTAAACAGAAGCCAGCCACAGAAAACAAGCAACTGGTACAAGCGAGGAAGCATTGTTCATGAGAGAAGCCCATTGGTATAAAGCAATCTTAACTTCACTCCTGAATTGCTAGCTTTGTATTAGCCTGCCTCAAAAGGGCCTTCTGTATGTTTAGAGTAACCACTGAAAAGGTGCTGTCGTGTGTTGGTCCCTACCATATAGGGGAGGAAAACAGAGAAGGCTCTCTGCTTCTCTTCACAAGATTGGGCACATGGAATCTAGGGTAGAAAAGAAAGAGATTGGATTTATACCCCACCCTTCACTTACCCGAAGGAGTCTCAGAGCAGCTTACAATCCCTTTCCCTTCCCTTCCACACAACAGACACCCTGTGAGGTGGGTGGGGCTGAGAGAGCTCTCTCAAGAACTGCCCTTGAGAGAACAGCTCTGAAAGAATTTATGACTGACCCAAGGTCACACCAGCAGCTGCATGTGGAGGAGTGGGGAATCAAATCCAGTTCTCCCAGATTAGAGTCCGTGCTGTTAACCACTATACCAAACTGGTGCTCTACCTACTTTGTTAACCCTTTAGGCACATAACCATTTGTGATCTCTTTGGAACATTGTTATTTATATACAGGTGGGTGTGTTTGCAAATTCTTATGCAACCTTCCCCCTCTGTTTTCTCCAGAACCCGACTTGAAAAAACGGATCCGTGTTCATTTACTTAATGCCCACGGGCTAGATGAAGCTGGTATCGATGGTGGAGGAATATTCAGAGAATTTCTGAATGAACTGCTTAAATCAGGGTTTAATCCTAACCAGGGCTTTTTTAAGACCACTAATGAAGGACTGCTTTACCCTAACCCTGCTGCACAGATGCTTGTTGGAGATTCATATGCAAGGCACTACTATTTCCTTGGGAGAATGCTTGGAAAGGTAAACAAAAAATTATACACTATAAAAATGTGTAGATGCGATAGAAATGGGGGATTTTACAAGGTGTTTTCAGAAATGGAGGAAACCTGGGGAAACAACAGCTGGTTGGTATAAACTGTGTTCCCATTTGAGGAGAATAACATCTTCACTGATTGGCAGTGTAAAATCTAACAGTTTTTGTGTTGCAGGTATGTAGTTGAATTCTGAGTTTGTGTGGTTACTTAAAAGTTCCATGTTTTAAATGAAAAGATGTACACGTTAGTCCAGGATAGCTCTTCTGAGTTTTGGTTTTTGGTATTTGCTCACTGCATGTTTAAATTGTTGTGTGAATCTTTGTGTAGAATTTTCTGAAAAATAAGTGTGTCTAAGTAGATCATAGATTCCAAGATCTGAAGGTCACTGTGTTACTGTAGATGAACTTCTATACTGGGCAGAGTGTTTTATAGCCTGAATTGTCAGGCTGATGAAAAATGCCAGTGGTGTTTGGGAGAATTCAGAATTTTCTGATACCGTTTCATTCATGGGTTCTCAGCCCTGGCCAATCAGAACCCACACAACAACTCAGCACCAAGTGTAAAAGGCACATTTAAGACTGGTTTTTACATTACCTTTTAAGGTGCACATCTAAGGGTTCTTGGGGTGAGTTTTGCTAAAATCTAAGTTCAGAACTTGGGGTGAGTTTTGCTAAAATCAAGAGTCTCTTGCCTTCAAAGACTAGTTTCTCAAGGACTGGCCCAATAAATTTTCATTTCTGATAATCCGTTTTGAGTCTTTGCTTCTCCTTCAGGTTTTTCCATGCAAGACTCCAAACAAAAATGCTAGTGAGCAGTCGGTGCTTAAGTACCCATTGCTTCTGACACCTTGGGTGTGCTTGCTTGAGACCTGGGAAATTCTTAGCACTTACCAAAGTAGTAGCTGCAAAAAACTGTTATCCTGTGCCTGCACATTAAAGTACGAAAGAAGAAAAACAGCTTTCCTTTTGGTTGGGAAAAGCTGAAGAACTTTGCTGTTCTTATACTTTGAAATCCAAAGGGGACTGGTTGCTTGTCATTTTGAAAGCAGAGAAATATTGCTGTTTGTGTTCTGTGTTTGCACAAGGAACAAAATGACTGTGTTACTTAATAATTAGCTGTACCCAGGTGCAGAAACACCCTTTAACTGGCATGTTTGGAAAGCTGATGAATTCAACAGCAAGATAAGGCACAGCCTTCCTATTCAATCCCTGCCAGGATTGCGGTTTTAGTTGAAGACCTCATTGAAAACTCATTCATCCATTTATAAAAATGCTTCCATTTTTCTGATTTGCAAATAACTTCTGAAATGCAGTAGTAGGTTAATAAAAGCCTTTGTGTAAATAGATTGCATATGCTGGAAAGGAAGCAGGTCTGGCATCCACAGCAATTTCTTATTTGTATAAGCCAAAACGCAAAGAGTGTTGCCACTAAAAACTCTGTTTATACGTTTCAGTGTTATCAGAAAACAAATACATTAAAATCGAATAATTTATATACATCTCTATGTGTTCAGATAGCCTTTCAGAAGTGATGGTCAAGTATGCTTTGATCGGTGTTAAAAATCTTCCCTAGGAAAAAAATATTTTGTTCTGGTTCTTTTTGAAGAAACTGTACTTTTTCCTGCCAGTATGGAATAACACCCTCCTCCAAAGATCTTCATTATGATATTTTATCATACACTGCAGGGGTCCCCAATCTTTTTGAACCTGCAGGCACCTTTGGAATATTGCCAGAGAATGGTGGGCGCAGCCACAAAATGGCTGCTGCAGGCGGTGGAGTCAGCCACAAAATGGCTACTGCCGCTTACCTGCAGTCACACATTGAAGAGCCTTGTGCTGTAGAGGCAGCATCTGACAAATCAGCATTTAAAAAAATCTGCAGAGTCGATCAGAAGCCTGGCTGGAGAAATCCCACCTGGCCCCCACCCTCTTTATAAAAACACTTGGTGGGCACCAGGAAAGGTGTTAGTGGGGCACCATGGTGGCCATCAGGCTTCCCAAGTACTTACTGTGAGTCGGCGGGGGACGCATACACCTCCCCAGGACCATTCCCGCATGGACAACAGACGCGCCGCACCATGCCGTCGCCAGGAAGTGACGCTGGGCGACGCTCTGGCAATGGGGCTGGAAACTCGATGGTACCATTGAGTTTTCAGCCCCATTGTCAGAGCGTCACCCAGCATCACTTCCTGGTGATGGCAGGGTGTGTTACAGGGAGGAATGTTCCGGCCGGGGGAGTATGTGTCCCCCGCTGGATCGCGGTAAGTACTTGGGAACCCTAGTGCCCATGGGCACCGTATTGGGGACCCTTACAAAAGTCCTGATAACCATCGTAATCCTGTGGGAACGAGTTCACTCCTTCCATTTTATGTGTGATGGTGACATCATACTTGGGGCCACCAGTTGTTTATTGGTGGGGCTCCTGGTTCCTTACCAGAGTCATCAGAGGCCAAAATTCAGCAGGGGAGACGTTCTCCAGTCCATTTGCACGCTGGGGGAAACCAGCCCTTGCGAAATGTTTGTGTCACGCAATTGGGAGCAGATGGTTGCAGTCCTGTTTCCAAACTGACTGCAGCGTGGAATATGTTTGCAGTCCAATCCTAGAAGTGTGTAACCCTGTTTAGGATGGAACTGTTAGAAAGCCAACACGTGAGTTAGAGGAAACGGGACAGAGCAGAATTCTGACCCTGCTTTGGGCTTTAGGTGTTGAATTCTGTTGCTGCCACCTGAGTGAGATATCAAAGGAAAATATCAGAAATCTTGACTGTAATATTTTAACTTCCATTAAAAAAATCAAAAAGTTAATGTTACTAATTGAAGTGGCTCTGATCATTTGCTTCGTCCGCCCTTGCAGTTTTGTTAAAAGTCCCAGCTTATTGTTACTAGCTTAAAGATAAGCACTTTGGTAATATAGTTGTTTCCAAGCAGAATAAACCGGCTAACAATGTAAGGATTTGATATTGAGTGGAAATGAAGATCATTTGTCAACTGTCTGCTAATATTAACTTGTTTTTTATCATGCTTAACCTAACTGGTAATAGTATGCTGCGTACTAGTTCTTTCACATTACCAATTATCTTTTCATTACAAATGCCTAAACTAGCACCAGCATTATAAATATGTGGGGAGCACTAAAAGACCACTAAAAGTGTGGTATTTTAACACTAAATCTTTGAGGGGGAAAAGATTGTATTGATTGATTGTGATATTTATTGGGTCATAATGTATTTAAATTTTCTTTAATGCATATGTTAGTGATTGTTTACTGTGATAAAGTACAAAAAGGTCCCTGCAAGCAATTCTACATGGAAAGAATTACCTCATGTCAGTGGTCACTTCTCAATTAAAAGTTCCATTAGCAGATGATTCCAGCTTCTGGTTTGTGTACTGATTGCATTTTATAGCTCCTAAATCAGGCTTCTAGACAGGGAATAAATAAACAGTTAAAGTATGTGGTAATGGCATCCTGATCTTTTTTTGCCTTTGGAAACACCTAGGTCCATTTAAGTCAATTAAGTCCAGAATATTTACTGAAATAAATTGTTGTGCTTGAACTCTTACTGAAAATGAATACTTTGCTGATTTGAAGCTATTGATTCATCTTGATATGTGTTCTCCCTGGTTGCATTAATGATAGTTACCTTCACTCAGTTTCACTAAAATGATTCATGTAAGAAGTATAACTTTGTGCTAATAATTTTCTTTTAAGAGATCGTTTTCATTTCTGCATTTGCCTACTGCAGGAGAACACATCTGAAAATCACTTCTTTCAGCCACGTGACATATACTCCTTCACTGTGGACCAATATAATACATTTGTGTTTGTTGGGAAATCTTACTAGACCTTTTTCATACATGCATACATAGTATAAAATGTGACTTCTACCTGGGAAATGAACATATTGGGTTGATCTGCAGTCCAGAGTCCTGCCGTGTCAAGGGATCATGAAGTGACTTTGAACATCACAAAAAGACAGGAATTAAATCAGCTGCACAATCAACAAAACACAATTGGATGCTGTATGGTAACCAGCCATAGAATAAAATAGAGTCTGACTTAAAATCAATCTGGCAATAAATACAATAAAGCAGCAACTGAGGGCAGCAAGAGGAGAGTTTTAAAATTTTGTCCTTCAGCTCTTAGCCTGAGGGTCATAATAAAGAAGGCAGGCCTAATTTGCTTTTTGAAGCCTTTTCCCCCTGCTTGTTTTTAATTGGATAGAGGCAAAAAAAAAAAGAAGATAAAAATCAGTACTCCATCATAAAGAAAAGAATCAATTAAAAGCCATGACTAAAAGGAATTTACCTAGTCCCTAAAACTATACGGACTAGGTGCTACCACACAGAACACCCTTTCCTTAATGGTTCTCTACTTTACTCAAGAAAGCAAGAACACATAGAAGAGGGCCAAAAAATTTAACTGGCTGGAAGAAATTGATATGGGAGAAACTGATCTCTTAAATATTCTGATCCCAGACCATTTTAGGTCTTTAAATGTAGTAACTAGAACGTTGAATTGGTCGTAGAAATACAGAGCCACCCATTAAAGCTGTTTCAATACTGGCAAAACATGATCTGTAGAACCAGTTGCATTCTGTAGCACCTGAATTGTTTTCAGGGGCAGGTTCTCACAAAGCTTACTGCAGTAGTCCAGTCTAATTTAGATGAAAAGGAGAAATTAGGTGACATCGACTTATTGTTGACACCGTACTCCAGATATGGAGAAGTCCTTTCCCAGTGGCTTCATGTATCTTCTTTTAAATCGCTATACAGAACAGAGCCGTGTGAAAGGCCTAATTATCTATCTGAAGGGAAGGGGCTGTGGAACCACAGGGGGTCTTCCCTCCCCATCTTAGTCGAACTAGAAGGATGTAAGTAGTATTGAAGGCTACTTGAGAAGTCTAAACAGGTCTCTTGGCAAAGGGTGACCAGGGCTTTTTCTGTACCAAAAACTGGATCTTCGTATTCTTCAGTGTTTCTGCTGTAACAGCAATGAGTAATGGTAACAGTTTATTTGGTGTAAGGGGGCAAATAATGTGTGTGCAGTGCGCATTTTGAATACTTTTATTTTTGACTATTTATTGGATACCTTTTGGATTACAGGATTTGAGAGTAAATCAGGAAAATGCTTCAATGTTGAAAAAGCGCTGGCTTTAAAATAAATTCCACCGATTTCAGTGGCTTGGGTGCTGTGGATTATTTCCCCTTCCAGAAAAGACGTCTGTTTTTTCCACCACCCCTCTCCTCTGCAGTCCCCAGATGTCCCGTGGAATACTGCTCCAGGGGAACAAGGGACCCCCAGGAGCAGAATGAGGGGTAGTCGGACATCTTCAGGGGGGGGGGTTTCCACAAAATTGCCCCCGGTCCATGAAAACCCTCTCTGGGTTCCAATCCTATGTAATTTATTTTAAGTAAACATGTTTAGTTTGCAATTTGGGGTATACTCAATAGTCCCCAATGGATTATGCACAGAGCCCATGCAAAGTGTGGGCATATCTGGCAATTTAGGTGCCATGTGACCCAGTGGTTGCATAAGAACTGGTAATGTTGCTGCTTCCACTGGAAGGAAGTAGCAAAGTGGGCCTGTGGATCATGGCGGTTAATTCTTGTTCCCATTGCAGGAATGTAAACTGAGGTTCCTTTTCCTTTGTCTATCTGACTTAACTTGAAGATTATAGAAAAATGACTAGAATTTAGGAAATCGCAGGAGTCTGGGCGTGTGGACACGTACACTGCAATGCATGGCTTACTGTATTTTACCACCTGGAAAGAGCAGAGCTCAGCTGTGATTAACTTATCAGCGAGTGATTGTGCATTTGAGAAATGTTTGCTACAAAACTTAGCTTTTACTCTAATTGGAATATTAACAATTCATCTTACCTTATTTATGAATGTTTCTTTTGCCTTTTATATTTGGAAGAACTTGGCTACAGGGGAATATGGTAGTTAAAATCATAACCAAGATTGCACAATCAAGGTGGCTTGAAAATGCTTTATATAGTTTTTAGATTAAGTTCTAAATGTTTGCGGTGGAGGTACCTGAAGATTGATAGTGATGCATTTGAAAAGCATTATTTTTTTATTGATTCTTAATGTAGTAAATTACTAAAGTTATTTGGCAGCAAACAGAAATGGCCTGTGATGTTGTTCACATTTATTCTCCTGATAGCACCACAATTTGCATTAATTGCATTGCTAGTGCACTCACTTATATTAAAAGGCTTCTACTATAATTAATCCTTTTTATTTCAAATCATTTTGGCACAATTTCTAGCAATAAACACTCATAAAAGACAGACACTTGAAAAATAACATGCAGGTTCCTTCAATATACCTATTGCTATTTTCCCTTGACAAGAAGTTATTGATAGGCTTCTAGGAGCCAGTGTTACATGTGGCTAAGAATTAAGACTCCTATGAAAAATGGTAAGTGGATTGTTTTGCATAAAAAATAGACAGTTCTTGAATCTGTGTAATTAACCTGTGTTTAGAAACTACCTTGATTTATGCCTACATTTGTATTTCAGTTGCATACATTATGGAAATTTAATTTATAATCCATTTAGCTGATGTGATCATAGTGTTTAGAGCCATCATTTATTAGTGCTTGTATATTAAATGCTTTAAAGACTTAAACCTGACTTGCATTTGTGTAAAAAAGAAAAAAAATTCTTTTGTATTTGTACTTGGTGAGTCATAGATGAAATTCCACTTTAAATTCAGGTAGCTTTGATACATTTAACAAATTAGTTGTGGGGGTTGTTACTAATTTTGAACAGCAAACAGTGACCTTATAGATTGCAAATTAATGATTTATACTTAAAGTTTACTTTTTGAATTCAGCTGCACAAATGAAGGTTTCAGCTTCCACACCTTTACTAAACCATACAGTTGTGCAAACCCTCTTTGGCTTTGATCCCATTGTTCATACCTGCTAGGTGATATGTCTAAAATGTCATGAAGCTTCTATACACACCACTGGCAGACCATGGCGACTGGTGCTCTTTGCTGCCTTTCTAGGTTCTGTTCTTCTTCCTGACCATGGATGTGCAAAGTGTTGAAACCTTTTGGGCTTGGAGCAACAGAAAATGGCTTTTCTACTGATAAACTAACCAATAGTGAGCCAGGGGTAATTTAATGCAGATGAATCATTACTGTGTACCGTCATCACAGAAAGAAAGGTTGAGGAATTATGTACCATAGAGCTGAGGAAAGCTACAGCAAGACACAGTCTAAGTTTCTGGAATGAAACAGGAAGGTGCTGTTCTCCCATGCTTCTCTGGACTCTGCCCCTGAAACATGAAAATGCCATCTGCCTGGCACTGGCAGTTAAATTAGCAACTAGTTTAACTGGACCTGTAGGGATATATAAAGGAAAGGAGGGCCACTTGTTTTGCAGGTCAGGACATTTCCTTGCTGTGAAATGGCCCAGTGTCCAAGGAAGCTACTTTAGTTTTCAGAAGAACCAGGAAGATGCTGGATCGTGGCTCTTAACATGTTTACATGCCACCTTTTTGCTTGATGATGGATTGGTTGCTTTGTGAGGATTGGTTTGCAGTGTGTGGGCTTGCTTGGAACAATCTCCGAAAAACTAGGTTAACTCTGAATTTTCAGAGGGTCGAGGTGTGTCAGCGTTCGGCAGGGCCCTTCTGCTCTTCTCTGTGACTCCCAGAAGCAGATATAATATATAAAGTAAGCAAGCATATGCAAGGATTTAAGTCTTTGGTGTAAGGTTTGTATTGGTACATAGTATCGGTAGGCTTTTTTTTTTAAGCGAGATCATGTGCAGTCCTATGACTTGAGTGACTTCATTGACAGTCACTTCTGATAGAGTACTGCCAAAGACTGCTTAAATTATAAACGCAAAAGTAAGATACCCAGATGAGAGAACTTCCGTCTGATGATTTAAGAGCTTTTGTTTGCGTTAGCTAAGAGTAGCTGCCCTGACCTGGATAGCCCAGGGTACCACAGTCTCATCAGGTGGAAGCTAAGCAGGGTCGGCACTGGCTAGTCCTTGGCCAGGAGACCACCAAGGAAGTCCAGGGTTGCTACACAGAGACAGGCAGTGGCAAACTACTTCTGGATATCTCTTGCCTTGAAAACCCTGCAGGGTCACCTTAAGTGGGCTGCGACTTGGTGACACTTTCCAGCACCGAGAGTTAGTTAAGTTTTCTCCCTGGACCACCTGGGAAATGTTAAATTATTAAGGCAACCATGCCTTGTCTTAGTATAATGGCTACCAGAGTTGTGCAGTAGTTGGAGTGTCAGACTAAGATCTGGGAGACCCAGGGTTGAATCCCCACTCTGCTATGGAAGTTTGAGCTAGTTGCATACTTACAGGCTAACCTACCTCGCAGGGTTGTTGTGAGGATAAAATAGCAAGGGAGTGAAATATTGTAAATCACTGGGGACAAAAATAGGGTGTTAATAAATACTTTGGTTATAAAGAATGGATGTTATGAAGGCAGAGAAAACTATAGAAATCACCAAATCGTAGGTAAGGAGCATGAAATAAATAGAAAATTCTGGAATACTCAGATTCTTTTATGTATCAAGTTAGTGAATTCTCCACTGTTTCTGTTTTTTAGGCTTTATATGAAAATATGCTTGTCGAGCTTCCGTTTGCTAGTTTCTTTCTCTCCAAACTGCTGGGGACAAGTGCTGATGTGGATATTCATCACCTGGCTTCTCTGGATCCTGAAATGTACAAAAATTTGCTTTTCCTCAAGAGCTATGAAGGGGACGTGGAAGAACTTGGCCTGAACTTTACTGTGGTGAATAATGACTTGGGGGAGGCACAGGTAAGCTTCCCAGGTTGTCCTTTCCCATTCCTAGTTAGCTATTAATTTCGCGGCAGCATTTGTATTCAGATGCCATGATGATAAGGCACGCCATGTACAACAAATGCTGCTTGTGTGACAGAGCGTCAAAGCATCTGGACTCTGACCATTTCGCTTTCTGCTCTGACACTGTCTTAATTTTGTGAATCAACCAATAATATGCAGTGAGACGGAAAGCGAGAAATGTGTTGCATGATGGCATTGTTGAAAGAAATACAAACATCTGTAACACTCTGCATGGACCTTACAGTTTTCACTTTAATCAGAAGTATTTACATGTTGGGATATGAAGAAGACATTTTTTTACACGTGGCAAGATAGTTGTTGAGGATCTATGTATTTTTATTCATGTTTAAAGGAGGACGGGGGACTTTTTTGTTTTATTTTAATTTCCTGTGTGTTTATTTTTTTAAGGTTGAAAACGCACAAGTTAAGGGAGCTAGACCCTGCCCCCCTCCTTAATATACTGTGGCCTGTTGCTTTAAGCATTTTTCTTCCACTCTGACATACTTCCAGTATGAGACCTGTTTGGTTACCTTCAGAAAACAGTATGACTCTAAAATGCCCAATATTTGTGGTACAGGATTTGTAGACATGAGAATTTACTGTGGTAGACAATTCTTTGTGCAGGAGGTAAGGATAAGAAGAAGAAAACAAGCATTACATTACAAAATAACCCCTTCATATGAGCATTGTGAAGTCATATTGTCCTAGTTAGCAGCCCTGATATGAAAGCCAATTGTTTGTTTGATTTATAAAATACTGATTTAAATTTACCAGATGGTCCTCTGAAATGAAATTTGTGTGCTTCAAGTAGCCAAGAATCTCTTGACATCTGTAGTAACTGTCTGAGACTCTTAACATAATGTGATACTCCCCACCCCCAATTTCTTCTGAACTAACCCCTCCCTCCCACAGGGCATCCTGATTATGGATCAGGGTGCACCTGGTTTGATATTCAAAAAAGGGTACAGTTGAAGGTACATATTATTGAAATAATGAGATTTGTGAGTAAACTATTTGGAGTGGAATCTTAAACTATAACATAGCTGGCATAACTCTTTCCAGCTCTACCACTTGAAGGAAAAAAAGAAGTTGTTAAAACAAGAACACTAGTGAGGTCTTCTTCACATCTGTATAGAGTTTACAACAGCATGTTGGAAATGCTTCCTCTAAATGCCTGTACAAAAGGACCACATTGTATGCATTTTTGTTCTATAAATTTATATCTACCTCACCAGAAATCTGCTGAAGGTGGCTCACAAAATAAAACAATACAATAAAATTATATAGATGACCAATAGTAAATAAGTCAATTCAAATACCTTTTATCGGCATACAATATTAGAAGCATTTACCAATAATACAATCCAAAAGAAATTATAAAATAGATAGTCATGGCTATGTCAGGCCTAACTCAAGTTGTCACAAGCTAGATTTGACCATACAAAAGATGCCTGAATCATAAAATAAATTGGCAAAGTAAATAAGTCATAAAACAGCAGCAGCTTAAAACAATACTCATAAGCCACTTCTCAGGCTAGAGCCCTGGGAACTCAATTTTTGGAGGCACAGCAGGCCTCCACTCCACAGAGTGGAGACAAGAAAGGTAGTTTTTTTGAGTGTCATCCAGTTCACAATAGATAGGATACCCCTTTGAGTCTTCACCAAATGTTAAGTTCAGCTGATTAAAGATGATTAATTTTTCTCTTGAAATAGTGGGATACCTTAATCATATTGTTTACATGTGCACACTATCCATTTTTTTTCTTTTAAAGGTCAACTTTAGTGCCTAGTAAATTCTTATAATTCTTATAAACCATCCACATAGCTAATTCTGAATGTGTCCAAATCTGTGGATACTGAAATCCAGAGATTGGAGCCATGAACAGACAAGAAAGATCTTTCTATACCCTAGGTTTGCAGGAAAATTTGAAATATAAATGCAATGTAATGCAATAGCACCAGCAGCACCATGCTAGACAATGACAATAGTATTGCCAGCCTTCAAGCCTTGGCTTCTATCAGTAAGAGATGGGGTAGGACCCTTTCCAGCACTATTTTAGCCTTTAGGGGTAGAATGATCAGGGCCAGAGTCAGTGGAACCACGGGGTGGCTTGCTGCCACCTGACTTTCATGACTTACCCAGTCCTGCCTGCTTGTTACTATAAAACAGAAGCCATCCATGAAAGCCAATGTGATGTAGTGGTTAGAGTTTCAGACTAGGATCTGGAGACCCAGGCTTGAATAAACACACTGCTGAGGAAGCACATTTGGGTCACGTTGGGGCACTTATACATTCTCAGCCTAGCTTACCTTACAGGGTTGTTGTGAGGGTAAAACAGGAGGGAATGATGTGAGCTACTTTGGGTCCCCATTGTGGAGAAATGTGGGTTATAAATAAAGTAAATAATAAACATAGCTGAAGATGGGGGAGCAGATAAAAGGTGGGGTGTGTGGAAAGGAGGGGATATGAGAGTTGCCAAGAAAGAGGAAACCTGCAGGGAAAGTGATACAGGGGGAAATGAGGTGCCCCTTGCAAGTCCTTGCAGGTTCCCCACTGCACAACTAGGCCAGGTTGAACAACCAGCACTGTGCAACTGGGCTGTAGTTTTCCTGGGTAGAGGGTGCCAGGGGGAGGGAAGGAAGGAAATTGAAGACTGGGAGTCGGATAAAGGTGTAAGTTGGCTGATGGGTACAAAATAGAGAAGAAAGCAGAAACAAGGGAGAGGCTATGGGAGCTATGGGAAATAGTGGGGGAGGGGAAAATGAGATCCCACTCCTGTGAGTCCTTGAGGGTGCCCCACTTGTAAAACTGTAATTGTTAATTATTGTGCCTATGATAGCTCTAGTCAGGTATTAGACTGGAAAGCATTCTCTACTGCAGGGGAATATTGCAGGTTGGGAAAATGCAGGGTTTGCCTTATAGGGTTCACTAGTGCCCACCAGAACAACTTGACAAGTCCATTGTTGCAAGATAATAGGGTAGCAGTGGCTCTAAATATCTTTATTACTACTATGCATATAACTACATTTTGCTAAGCAGACTCTGTAAAAAGATTCCAGCCAAGGACTCTTCTGGTCCAGGGTGCATATTGATAAACTGGGATATTGTTTTTTAAGTCTGGCCTGTTGTTGAGTTCCAGCCCTTCAGGTTCTCGAAATTCAACCCAATGTGGTCCGAATCCATTCCGGATGACACATACATGTAAGACTAGCACTGGATAGGAGCTTCCCTGATCGACTAACACTCCACCCTGGGTTCCTAGTGGCCTGCAGCACTGGGGTTGATGTTGGAACCAGGAACAACATTGAAAAATTTCTTCACCGAAGATATTTCTGCATATGAAGCAAGATGATGTCCCAGTCTGTCCTAGATATCCTGGAATGCTTCCAGAACCTGCTGGAATGCTGTCTGTGCTCATGCTTTGAATGTTTAAGAAATCCAGCCTAGATTTGTGTATCTGCTCGAGAGTTTTTGGCATTAATTCATGAGTAGCCCCACTAAATTTATCACCTGAACTACTTGATATTAAAATACTTATGGTTAAAGTTTGTGCGTGTTTGCTTTTATAATTTTATTTGGATGTGTTCAAATGAACATCTCTTTAAAAAACAAATAGGAATATGCCAATTTAGGAATAATTTTAGACAGACTGTATAGGTATGTTACGCCACCTAGTGGCAAAAGGCACAACCGGGTAGGTCATCACCAGAAATTCTGTCTGGTTGTTTCTAACCATAGAAATCTGCTTTTAAATCCATGTGGAACATCCAGTAGTGGGATAAAGTTAAATCCTAGTTGCTTTAAATAACAACAACAACACAACAACCCACAAGCAGTTCCCCGCAGCTGTGTGGCTCTCAGGGAGCATGGGAAATAGCATGTAAACCAGTGGAGAAAAGGTACGTGTAGCTGAGCACTAAAGCTCCTTAATTTTGGGTAGAGGCAGTGGCTCACTGGTGCTGCATCTGTGTTGCACACAGATGGTTCCAGGCTCATTCCCCAGCATGGCCAGTTTAAAGAAAAAAGACTTCCACTTGAGACCCTGGAGAGCTGCAGCCCGTCGGAGCAGACAGTGCAGACCTTGATGGGAAGAGGGAGTGACGCAGTTTAAGGCAGCTCTTTGTATTTGGGTGTTAATTTCCAAATTACATAATTTAAAAAAACTAGTATTTTTTTTAATTCTGTGGGGTGAGCGGTGTCCCCCTCTTGCCAGCTCCTGGAGTTTACTGATCTTGCATTTCATTTTTGTATGGTCTGCTTTGCTAGGATATAGACGAGAGCTTTTAGTTTTGATGTAAATAATTCTGATCCCAGCTGCAGCATTTTTAAGTCTTTGTATTCCTCTCTGAGAAATAATTAATCTTGAAGTTGTTTATTCAGTCCCTGAGCATACGTTTAACAACACCTGTTCACAATTTTGCCTTTGTACCTTTTCCTTTTCATTCATTCCCTCTGCTGGTCTTCCTCACTCATGAAATCTAGATTACATGCCCTCTGAGAAATTTATTATTTTTTATTATGAATATTTATGTTACGCCTTTCCATTTAAGTACTCAGTGCAGCTTCTAAAACATTTAAAAAGCCACACAAAACGAATATAAAACAAATAACAGCAGCCCCTAGAAACGTTTAGAAGTACCAGATAAAATTTAACTTAAAGAGGGCTTTTGAATTTTTTAAGAAAAGGTTTCAGTTGACTCTGGAAACCCTCAAAAGACAGCACATCAGAACATAAGAGAAGCCAATGTTGGATCAGGCCAATGGCCCATCCAATCCAACACTCTGCCACACAGTGGCCGAAAATATCAGGTGCCATCAGGAGGTCCAGCAATGGGGCCAGGACACTAGAAGCCCTCCCACTGTTGCGCCCCCCCCCCCCCCCCTACTCTTTGGGTGAAGAAGTACTTCCTTTTATTTGTTCTAACCCGACTGCTCAGCAATTTCATGGAGTGCCCACGAGTTCTTGTATTGTGAGAAAGGGAGAAAAGTACTTCTTTCTCGACCTGCTCTACCCCATGGATAATCTTATAAACCTCGATCATGTCACCCCTCAGCCATCGTTTCTCCAAGCTAAAGAGCCCCAAGCCTTTTAACCTTTCTTCATAGGGAAAGTGTTCCAACCCTTTTATCATTCTAGTTGCCCTTTTCTGCACTTTTTCCAATGCTATAATATCCTTTTTGTGGTGACCAGAACTGTACACAGTAGATTGCCATGAAACATGACATTAATGTTGGAGTAACAAGCCAAGTTGCTGCTGAGAGGGGGGGAGAGAACTTTATTTCATGGAAGATTTTTATTTTTACAGGTGGTTGAACTGAAGCCAGGAGGAAAGGACATTCCCGTCACCAGCGCTAACCGTATCGCATACATCCATCTTGTGGCAGACTACAGATTAAATAAACAGATTCGGCAGCATTGCCTGGCGTTCAGACAGGGTCTTGCCAATGTTGTTAATCTAGAGTGGCTTAGGATGTTTGATCAGCAAGAAATTCAGGTAGTATCCCCTAATTCAATGAAGATAATATAAAAATTACACACACAAAAAATTTAAGCCCACATCTGAAATACTGTTTTTCTTTACTGTCCATTCTAGGTTTTGATTTCTGGTGCACAGGTTCCTATCAGTCTAGAAGACCTTAAAACTTTTACCAACTATTCAGGCAAGTATTTTGCAGTCAAATGATAAACTTGAGTGTCTCAGGCCGATACGAAGGATGAAACTTGAGAAGGTTAAGCACTGTTAAGTCCTGTTGAAGGATTCAGCTAATTCTCTCCCATTGAGATTGTGTTATTTTATGCTTTAGTATCTCCAAAAGGCATCTCTGTGGCTTATTGCTGTTGTTGCAGACTGCTTCAATAGGTCTCCTGTTGGATAAGTAGATGTGGCATTGGACAGGTGGGCCAACTGCTGCCTTTCCTGGGCAAAAAAGATCATGCCACTATAGTCCATGCCTTGTAATCCCAATCTTAAACTACTGCAGTGTGCTCTCCATGGGGCTGCCCTTGAGGAGTGTCTATAAACTACAATTGATCCATGTTGCTGTGGCCAGAATGCGGACTTGAGTTGCAGGGACCATCACTCCAGTCTTGGTCCATCTGGACTGGCTCCCAATTTGTTTCTGGGCCCAACAGAGGAGCTTGGGGCCCCAGTCTTGGGGCCAGCATACCTTAAGGATTGCCTGCTCCCATATCAACCTACCTGACCACTGTGGTCATCTTCAAGGACCCTGCTTTGGGTATCCCTGCCATCTGAGACTAGATGGGTGGCAAACCAAGAAAGGGTTGTCTTAGTGATGGCACCGAAATTGTGGAATTCCCTCTCTATGGAGATTTGTTTGTCTGTCCTCTGTCATTGTGAAGGCTTTTTTGTTGTGTTTGGTGTTCTCCCATTAACCCTTCTTCCTCTTTATGTATTTTGTTTAATTGTTTAATGTATTTTAAAAGTTTGTTGTCACATGTGCTTGAAGTAACTGATCAGTCTAACCTCCAAGTACTGGTCAGGCCAGAGTCTGAGATGAACAGCTTCAGGTGCCTTCTTTTGCCCATAGTTTTTTTTCTTCAGTTATCTTGCTTTACAAACCAGTCTGTGATTTTGACTAGCTTTCAGAACATTGGGCTGCTTGCAACAGGACAAATCTCATAGATTTTGCAAAT
>NW_015177029.1:703234-709653 GCF_001447785.1 Gekko japonicus | reverse complement strand
AGTACGTAGAAGTTTCTGGGACCAGGGGTGCCATTCGGTTGTTCTCAGTCTCTGCATTGCAGATGGCTCAGCACAGACTTAGTTCTCCAGTGGCATATGTGAGTTGGAAAGCTTGCCTACCTGGTATCCTGCAGCAAGCACTGTGAAAACTGACAAAAAGCCACAAAGAAAATAAGTGTGCATGGCACTATCTTAGCTGAACATCTCCATGACTGTTTAAATTATGCAAGTTTATCAGTATGTTCAAGTAGAGATCCTGGTTGTCTTCTCATGAGGCTTAGCTCTAATGCAACTTGATTTACTTCTGGAAAAAAATAGGTGGTTATGCTGCAGATCATCCAGTAATCAAGATTTTTTGGAGAGTTGTAGAAAGCTTCACTGATGAAGAAAAACGCAAGTTACTGAAGTTCGTGACAAGCTGCTCCCGACCTCCTCTGTTGGGGTTCAAGGTATCCTCTTTCCTGTCCTTTGCGCAACACAAATTGTAAATCACTCTGGTTTGCTGAAGACAGGATGTTTCACTCTAATAATTAAGGAAAACCTATAATAAAGGGCTGGTGTTGGAAAGCGCTGTCAAGTCACAGCCGACATTTGGCAACCTCGTGGGATTTTCAAGCAAGAGATGAACAGAGGTGGTTTTGCCGTTGCCTCCCTCGTGACCCCAGACTTCCTTGCGGGTCTCCCATCTAAGTACTAACCAGGGTTGACCCTGCTTAGCTTCCGAGAGCTGACAAGATCGGGCTAGCCTGAGCCGTCCAGGCCAGGGCTGTAAAAGAGTAGTACTTCGCATTTCCACTTCTAATTTGTGTGTGTAAAGAGCTGTCAGGTCACAGCTGACTTATGGCGACCCCTCACAGGGTTTTCAAGGCAAGAGACAAACAGAGGTAGTTTCCATTGCCTTCCTTTGCAGTAGGAACCCTGGTCTTCCTTAGGGATCTCCTGTCAAAGTACTAACCAGGGCCAGGTACTAACCCTGCTTGGCTTCTGAGATCTTTCTAGATCAGGCCAGTCAGTTTAGTGGTGTTACCTATTTTTAATATATTTATATGTGCCCTACTCTCCGATGGACTGAAGTGGTTTTACCATTAAGAACAAAGAGAAGTAAAATGGAATAATGATATCAATAAACATTTGTTCACGTGTTTTGCAACATCAACCTAGAGAACCACAGAACTAAAGTAAGAAAGAAACTGGGAGTCAGGGCATTAAACGAGCTTGTTGTTGACACTTGATTTGCCCGTGCTGTTTACATAAAAGGAAATCCAGTCCACCTTCTCAGCAGTTCAGAGTGCCTTTTTTGGCAGAAGTCCAAATGTCATGAGAATAACCACCCTTCTTTTCCTCCACTTGTGCTGGGCTTTGGAACCACATTGTCCATGGCAGAGAAGAGGGGCAAGGTTAAGAGTCACCCCAGGCCTCCAATCAAAGATTCCCCGCTTCCCTGAGTAATATATTGATTTCCCTCACATTTACTAGAACGCACACAAAAAACCCCACATTTTATTAGAACAGGGCATGCAGCTCCTCCACACTCTCCTCTTCCTCCCTTCCTCCTGGATTCTTACCCAGCTCCCAGGACAAGCTGGACTTTTGTACCCCCTCCCCCCCACACACAGGAAAGAGGCTTTCTGTGTCTTCCTGTCCTGCTTTTTTTTTTTTTTGCAGGAGGCGGCAGTAGCAATGAGGTACTGCTCCTGCCAAAGCCAACCTTGCAGGAGAGAAGCCGCCCCTCCTGTCCTCCATGGAGGACAGAAGGCCTTAGGAAGTACTGTAAGTTTGACCATCAGCTGCTCCCTTACTAAATCTGGGCCCATCAGGAGCAATTTTGCAAGCCTGTGTGTGTGGTGGTTAGTGTGCTGGCCCAGACCAGGGGTGGCCAAACTTGCTCAGCGTAAGAGCCACATAGAATAAATGTCAGATGTTTGAGAGCTGCAAAACATGAACAAATATTACACACACGTTTTTATTTTAAAATATGCAAATTTGCTTTTTTATTAACATTAAATGAGACTGCCAAAAATAAAAAACAAAATGGGTAAAAACAGATACTGATGATATATATTTGTCCAATGATATTTATTTGTTTGCTAATGATATTTATTTGTCTAAGAGAGAGGAAAAAAGAGAGAGGTGGAAAGAAAGCATGAAAGAGGTGGAAAGAGAGAGAGAGAGAGAGAAACAAAGAAAGCAAATAGATGGGAGGGAAGGCAGGAGAAAAAGTATGCCTCCCCTTCACTTCCCCAGCTGTCCTGCCAGGAGCCGCATAATATGTGTGAAAGAGCCACATGTGGCTCCCGAGCCACAGTTTGGCCACCCCTGGCCTACACCCAGGTTCAAATTCCCACTCTGGCATGGAAGTTTGCTGAGTGACCCTTGGGCTAGTCACACACTCACAGGCTAACCCGCCTCACAGGATCGTTGTGAGGATAAAATGAAGGAACGGTGCTAAGCAGCTTTGGCTCCCCACTGAGGAATAAGTTGGGGAATAAATGAAGTAAATAATGTTGTATGACACGGAGAAGTAGAGCAGAAAATAAGTATTTCTTTTGAAAATTTATGTGCCGCCTCTCCAGACACTTGTTCCTTCATGCCGTGGCAGAGATTCTCAGCACCATCTAGTAAGGCCAATGAATAACTCCCCTCCCCAGCAGGGTATGCCGAGCAGTTTTATGTGGCACCTAAACTGCAGCAGGTGCAGGCTTACCGTGCCGAGCCCCTTTAGCCCGGCTGATGTGGCTGCCTGTTGAGCGAGTAGTCTAGCTCAGGGGCCGTAATATATTCTTGTGCAGTACTTTGAAGATGGAGAGCACCATGTACTGTAAGTAGTAATTAGTATTTGCCACGAAATAAGTGGATTCATTTAAAGAAAGAAATATATTGAGGGCAGCAATTAGTGCAAAATGTCTTCGGTAATTAATTGTATATAGCAGTATTACAACAGGAGATAATTAAACGTTGCTGTTAAGAATGTAACTTCCTTATCTCCTGGCTTTGACTTCTCGCCCATACTCTGCTGGGGGAACTCTCACCTTCTGCTAAAGTTAGTTCAGCCTCATTTAACAGACTGCCGAGCGTCTTAAAGTACTTTGCTTATAAATAGCTCAGGCAGGTCGTCTTCCATTTTAAGGAAAAATGGGGAGTCTTCTCTGCCAGCCGCCTGGTCTCACAATAACATATGCTACAGCTAATTAAAGTTTAATAAGTTTAATAGATGAGATTGTTACAGACACAAAAAAAATCATTAAAGTGCAGTTGGAAACTGTTAAGTTCCAATCAGGTCACGGGCTGAATTGATGATGCTTTGCACTTCCCTTCTGTTGCGGATTCCCGTTGCCCGGCATTTAATTATGCAACAAATGGTGCCCTTGGCATGACACTTCCATATAGAACTTAATTTTTAACGTTTTTAAAGCTTAAAGTAGAAAAATCCAATTAGCATTTTGAAAGGAACACTAAAAATACAGCGTTTTAGCCACGGCATACATTTTAAGGCCTCCATTTAAACAATAATTTAACTTAAAATCTCATTAACCTTCTGGCTTAGGGTGGCAGGGCTCTCCCCCCCCCCCCCCCCCCCCCCCGTTTTTAAAATCACACAGTCTATTTTCACTCAGTGTAACATTTGATGAAATGAATACACTCTTGCCAATGAAAATAGAACTTCAGGCGTGACACGCAAATGTCCCGTGCATCCCCCGTTGGCAGGAGAGGTGTGACTTTCTCAGATACAGAGCGAGTTGTACTTAAAGGGCTTAGCAAAACCAATTCGCAATTTAACTAATTTTATTTTCGTCCTTTGGAGGCTTTTAATGACCAGGCACCACTAAGGCTCTCCTGTGTTCTCAGCAATATCCTGTCGGAATAGCAAGCTACCAGGTACTTAAAAATCAGACTTTTTCCAAGCAACGCTCCAGCCCTGAAATGTTTGAAAATGTAAATCCCATAAGTATTAAGCCGGAGATGTCAAACATAAGGCCCCGGGGCCAGAACCAGCCCATCCAGGGCTCTTATCTGGCCCGTGAGCAACTGTTGCAAGGGAGGAAACAGAAGACTGCTCAGGGAGGGGAGGGGGTGGAGACACTTGGATTGTGGCTTCAGCATGGCGCCACAACCTCATATGCAGCAGTCAAGTAGCATGGGAGCGTCTGCCCAGTGCTGTACCGCTGGTTCTCCAGTCCATCCATGTGGGTTTTCCCCTACCCCCCCTTCCAGCCCATGGGGCCTTGCAGTGAGGAGACACCCACTCGGAGCTACGAGCTGCTGTCCTTTATACCTCTTATACCTCTGGTATCTGGCATTACGTTTTATGGCACACATGGCCCGGCCTGACATTTATGCCAGATCTGGCCCTCATAACAAATGAGCTTGACATCTCTGTATTAAAGGATTCAGAAGTATCCTTGGTCATGTCACTCTCTCTAGCAGAGAGCTAAGATATAAGAACAACACATTTGAATGTAAATGTACAGCTCTGAGGCCCTGACCTGGATGGCGCAGGCTAGCCTGATCTTGCCTGGTCTCAGAAGCTAAACAGGGTTGGTCCTGGTAGGTACTTTGGTGGGAGACGACCAAGAAAGCCCAGGGTCGCTACGCAGCGGCAGGCAATGGCAAACCACCTGTTTATATCTTGCCTTGAAAATCCTACGGAGAAAGCTCATAAGCTGGCTGCGACTTGATGGCGCTTTACACCCATACAGTTTTGAGAGAGAGGAGTGGTTTGTGAGTTCCTTAAATGTCTAGAAGAAGAAGAGAAGAGATTGGATTTATACCCTGCCCTTCACTCGGAGTCTCAGAGCGGCTTACAAACTCCTTTCCCTTCCCTTCCCCTCCCCACAACAGACACCCTGTGAGGTAGGTGGGGCTGAGAGAGCTCTTTCCAGAACTGTCCTTGAGAGAACAGCCCTGACAGAACTATGGCTTGCCCAAGGTCATCCAGCAGCTGCAAGTGGAGGAGTGGGGAATCGAACCCGGTTCTCCCAGACTAGAGTCTGCGCGCTTAACCACTACACCAAACTGGCTCTCTATTTGTGGATAAGCACACAGCGCTCAGTTTGGCTGTAGCAGAATAAGTTTGATTGAGTCTATCCAGGTGCCCTGTGCCCGATCAGCCCCTTTTCAGTCTAGTTCCGTCAGTCTTCTGCAGTGAGCAGCGGTAGAGCCCGAGACAGAGAGGGTTCCTTCCCAATATGTGCAACCATTTAATTGGAAATGCTGGAGACTGATCCTGAGACTTTCTCCATCCAAAGCAGGCATTCGATCACTGAGCCAAGTGCGCCCCCCCCCCCATTTATGGCTTGAGCACAGAGAGCGAGCGAGAGAAATGTTCAGTAAAAGTACCTCTGACTTTATAAGGAGTATATTTTGTTGAGGAACAGTTAATGCAAATGCATTAAATAGAACTTTTAGCTGAAGAGTTATTCCAGTGATTTCTTTAGGCCATTGGGCAAGTTTTACAGAAATTAGCAGGAATTTATGTTTTTTAACAGGCTGTGGACTGGATGGTAGTTTAGGGTTCTGAAAGAGGTTTGTGCTAGTCCTGTAGAATTTTAAAACAGCTGGCACCCCCCCCCCAATGCACTCATGCTGTATCTCAGACTGCTTTTGAAACTTTCCTTGGTTTCCAAAGCAGCTTACTATATGTGGAATGGAGAGGCTTTTAAATATGATGAGAGGCTTAAAGTCCTTCGTGCTCATGGGACCCCCCTGGATTGTGGCCCTGGGGTCTCAAGCAGTCAGCATGCTAGTAGAACTGGCACTGCATTGTTGTGTAACTGAACTGTAGAAATTACCTGATAGAACAAAGGGCATTTTAATCTTGGGGTCCCAGCTTTCAGGGTTTCACATTACTTGCTCAATTACTTGTAGAAACTAAGATGATCCTTTCTGAATACAGTTTCACCGTTGGGTTTTTAGGGGTTCCTTTAGGGCCATAAAGGAAATGCCCTGAAATGTAGGTGAAATTGTTTCTTCTCATTTTGGAGGAGAGAAGCAGGCTGTAATTCTCATTTCATCTTGCATTTTCTTTTCTTCCCCAGGAGCTGTATCCTGCCTTCTGTGTGCACAACGGAGGATCAGATCTAGAAAGGCTCCCTACTGCCAGCACCTGCATGAATTTACTGAAGCTTCCAGAGTTCTATGACGAAAACCTTATGCGAAGCAAACTTCTTTATGCCATCGAATGTGCAGCTGGATTTGAGCTGAGCTGAAGCAGGATCAGACGCCCAGTCAAAGAACTAAATCAGTGCCTACTCCATAAGCAGTGCTCATGCCAAGCCAGCTAAGGGAATTCCGTGTGGGTTTCTGCAGCTCATTGTCCTATCAAACACTCTCCAGTAGGCTTCAGTTCTAGCGAAAGATGTTAACTTGCTGTCATTCATTAGCATTTAACTACACTGACGCTACCTTGTTCTGATTTAAAT
>NW_015177029.1:697506-703196 GCF_001447785.1 Gekko japonicus | reverse complement strand
AAGCACAGCAACCATCTTAGTGGAAATAACCAAAGATGAAGCTTTGAGTTTGTGCTGTTCAAATACAAATAACTTCACAAGCTGGCAATAAAGCAACGTACAAAGCAGCCACTGGGATGCAAACAGGGTCATGCCCTTGGAGAGGGAAGCAAAACCATTTTTCTCAAGCATCCCAGAAACAAGAGGCTAAAAATGACTAGGGAAAGCAGCTCCGCGTCTTTTTTTTCAAGTGGCAGAAACTGTTTACACATCTTTCTGCGACTGCCATTTGTTACAACTGAGAGCAGAATTCGTTTTTATTATCTTGGTAGCAAAGGGATAGAGCGAGCTTTTATGTCCTTTCTGTGTTTTGAAGCCCAGATGGTCACGCTTGGTCTTCAGTTGCCCCCTTAACTTTTGTCATGATCAGTTGGATGTTGTTACGGGCGGACGTAACTATATCCATGTGGGTCCCCCCCCCCCGTTTTATTTTTTCCTCTGTGCCTGTAGATTTCTTTTTTAAAATGTATCAAACTTCTTCAGCGTATAGGCAATAGTTGTGACTTGGGGGGGAAGCAAATATTTGTATCAGCTATTAAAATAATTTTGAACTGCGGCAATCAGGCTTTTACCTTTTATATCTGAAAGCCTGCAAGCGTTCACGTAATCTCATTTTGCTTCATTCACCCAGGATAACTGTGTGTGTGTGTGTGGTGTACAAACACAGGACTGCTCTCATTGTTTTCCGTGGCTTAAGCACCTAAGAGCCCTCTTTGCACAGCTCACAGGTATCTTTGGACATGGAGGAAGGAGAAATCTGATACTTGTCCGTATTTGAAACGTTTGTTTTGTGTGAGAGGAGGTGATTGAGAAATAGTCCCAACGCTGGGTCTACACTTGTCTTCACGTGCAATTCTTGCTTTAAAAAAAAAATTATATATAAATATTGGAACTTAAATCATCAACAGAGGCAGAATCAAGTTCATCCTTTAGCATCTGTTTAAAAAAGATCGGAGAATTTTACAACAGGGGCTACAACATTCATAGTCTCCTGGACTTAAAAAAACAAAACAAGATCTATTTTACTGCTGCAGGAAGCTCCTGGATTTCATATTTAATTAGCAGTAAATAGCAATATATTTTAAATGTGCAAAAGAGCTCTGAGTGATTTTAAGATGTTTACTAGTGTTAGTACAAAATGTATAATTTCATTATTTGGATAAAAAAATGAAGTGTTTAAAAATACTATTTGTAGTCCCAATGTATAGAAATAAAGCAATTGTTTTCTTTTTGGTTTTGCTCTAAGCTGTTTTCTTTATAAATGGTCACAATATGCTGCCTGTTATTTTCCTAAATGTTGGCTGCCTGTGTGTATGTGTTTTTAAATATGGATAATGGAGTCAAACACAGAAGGGCTATCGAAACTCCCTTCCTAACACTACTGCTGCCTTGTCTCAAAAACAAAACCTGAACATTTCCTTTAGGAAGCATTATTTATTCTATATCATCTAAAGCGTTAAATATTTTACCATTATTTTTCAATTTACTTTATTTTGTTTCATTGGAAACTGGCTTGTTTGTGAGTTGTAAAATGTAAATTAAACATTTTTCTAATGAATTGTACACGTCCAGGACTCGGGTGGTTATGCCACATTATCAGTATGATTGGTCATATTCGCTCCTATTCTTGTGCATCTCTCCAGATACAAAGTGCTGTGAAAACAAAGGTACGGCTGAGGGGGCAAACGGCTGTAGTTGGGGTCCGCAGGTCTTGTTTGTGCTTAGTGGGCTTTGAGCAGCTCCCCCTCCCCTGTGCCCGTACCACAATATTCTGAAATGGTGTGCCACAAGGCACGAGAAAATACTTTTCAAGAACTGGAAGCCCCCCGGCCACCTTGAACGATTGGCCAGGTTAGTTGGATTCTGGCCTGTGTTACTTGGAGAGGCCTGCCATGTTACTGAGTTGAGATCCTTCCACATTTGCTTAGCAATGAACCAATATAAGGCCAATTTGCATAACTGCAACTACATAACATTTCTGATAAAGTGGGCAACCATGTTGGTTTGAAGCAACAGAACAAAGTTGGAGTCCAGTGGCACCTTTAAGACCAACAAAGTTTTATTCAAGGTGTGAGCTTTTGTGTACGCGCACACCTTGAATTTCTGATAACTCATGTTGGTGAATAATTTCTGCAGCCCAAAGACTGGCTGTGGCATGTCCTTTTTAAAGTAGTGGGACATGAGACCATGCACTACATAATAAATCTGCACAAGAGCACTTTGTGATTTATTTTTTAATGCCCTCGCATAAATCTATACCTGGATTATTGGCGACTGTTCACTTCTATCATGTCCGTTTCTGCCAAGCAACTCTTCAAAGCCCTTTGGTCCTATAAAATTCTTTGCCTGCCATTCCATTCTGCTTTGATGGGCCTTAACTGGAAGATTTCGTTACCTTTTTTCAAAGAGCCGTATTGGGCTCTAGAGCAAAAGTTGCAGATCCCCAGGGAACACCAAAGAAGCACCTCTTCATTCATTCTGAAGTCTAAGGCTGCAGGTGTGGCCCAGTTTTAAGCTCTCTTTAAACCCTGCATATGATGATGTCTGCATTGCCTATATCAGGGGTCCCCAATGTGGTGCCCGTGAACCTCACGGTGCCCTCTGACACCTCTCCTGGTGCTGCCAAGTATTTTTTTAGAAAGTGGGTGGGATCAGATGGGGCTATTGGCTATTGGAGATTTGATTGGCGGCAGATTTCTTAAAACGGCTTTGGCAGCAATTGCCACCACAACTCAAGGATCTTCACGGTATGAGTGGAGGTAAGTGGTGGCAGCTCTTTTGTGGCTGGCAAGGCTTTCTGTGGCAGCCTTTTTTGTATCAGCCATTTTGTGGCTGTGCTTCACCACACGGTGTCAGAATTCCAAGGTGCCCACAGGCTCAGAAAGGTTGGGGGATCCCCTGGCTTCTATGAATCCATTCTCACGGGGGCAGTGCACTAGCACCTTGAGCTCTACTGCAGTGAGTCCTTCCTCCCATTCCGTGTGACTCCCAGACAGATCACCAGAGTTAAGAGTCAATTGAGCCAGCAGGCTGTAAACAAGGAAGCAGGGCTCTGCCTTCCAAATTGCTGTAAGTGGTGAGATGCCTTCTGTCCGGGAACACCCCAGAGGGGAAGACAGAGGTGGAGAGGTTTCATCCTGCAGTTGTCATCCTTTGTTTCTTCCAGTCTTGGGAAACGTAGGGGTATTGGGAGCTGATATACTAGTTCAGAGACATCAAGAGGAATTCCCACCCGGTGATGGGAAACTGGGTGGAAAGAACCGAGTCAATTTGCATGCATTTGCATATGAATAAAGTAATACTTGGGGAGTGATCAGTTCTAGATGGTGCATCCTTCCTTTAGAAGAGGCATTTCTTGATGTGTTACAAGAGTGGTAGTAAAATGAGGGAAAGTAGTAGAGTCGTCAATGCAGATTCTAAGGAGAAGGCGTCTTGGGGCTCAGTGAAAGAGAACAGGGTCCCCTTACAGTCTTACATTCCCCTTCCTCTCTTGCCCATGCTGGCCAAAGCAGTTCAGGACAGATTCATAGAGGCATGAGATGTTATGCTGAAAATGTGGGCTCTCTCTTACATGTATAGATAAGACACCTGTCTCCAAGGCCCGTCTATACTATAAACTGTGTCCTTCCTTTGTAAATGTTCATACATGATCACACACATACAAGTGTGTGTGTGTATACAGATGCATACAGGAATGGGCATAGCACGGATCAGGGGTCCCCGATGCTGTTGAGCCTGTCTAGGGCTGCCAACTTGGAGGTTGGAACATTCCTGGAAAATTGGGGTGAGATCCAAAGTGGCTGGAGTTTTAGGTTGGCAGCCCTGTGGGCAGTTTTGGAATTTTGAAAAAAGGTGCTGTGCCAAAAGGGTTGCCCTGAGGGGGCAGTCACAAAATATTTGGAGGTTTCAAGTCATGATGCCTCCTTGGGTCTTCTGAAAGACCCCCTGATAGTGTTGTCGGCTGTGGCTTGTAAAATTTCTGGAGGCGGGGGGGGGGGGGGGGGGTGGCTGAGAAGGGCAGAGTTCAGGTACAGGAGGGGGCTCAATGGAGATGTGATAGCACGTTGAGGTATACAGTCCGCTTCTCCTACTCTTTACCTTCTTTTGAGATTACTTCCTTCTACCAAAATCAAATTGTAAATTTAAATTTACCCACATATCAAATCCCCCCTTTCTTCCAGCCTTGATCTATCTCCTGTAGATGTTCTGTAGATGACACTAATCGTTTAATATATTTTTGCTGACAGAACTATGCAGTTAAGTTCCACACAGCCTAAAAACCTCTCAGAATCTTCTTCAGTTATTTCTCAGTGGTAGGGAGAAAAATCTATTCTGATGGCCCATAAGAAGATGCCAACAAATAGCAGTCCCATCCTTCTCTCAATCCCCAGTTGACCTCTGGCCGTTACTGTCTCTACAGGTGACAATCTGTCTCTATGGGGTACCATAAATAGGGGTTCCATTACCCCATTGAATGGCCAGGAGCTGGGCAACACTCTACAGTGAAACCAGAAGTGACTTTGCACCTTTGGCGTGTTGACACATTAACAGTTACCCCAGTGGCCCTCACTTAGTGGGGAAGTGGGCAATGCTCCCTCTAAGCTGTGGAGTCTCGTGAGCAAAAATTCTGCTTTGTGAGCTACTGGCATTAAAGTGGTGAGCGAGCGATTTGGCTGCTGCATAAATTAGTCTTCCCTGGAGCCCTCCTTCCTGAGCTGAGATAAAAATGTGTGAGCCGGAGGCTTAAAAACTGTGAGCTAGCTCCCACTAACTCAGCTTAGAGGGAACACTGGGCAACCAAAGGAGAGTCCACCGGCGTCTCCTTGCCACCCTCTCTCATTCTCTGCCCCTTCCCTTCCGTAATAGAAGGAATGAATAATACTAGTGCGCCCTACAGGGCTGTTATTGGGATTCCAACAAGATATTTTAGGGGAAGCAATCTGAGCAAATGCTAAATAGACATATCATAAAATCAGACAAGGCTACAAATATCGGAGTTCTTCGAAAATAATCACACCTACTCCGGGGAAGGTCGCAAAACCCGTCCCTACATTATGATTTTACGGCCACGCGTGAGCTCCGTCCCCCTCGCCCGTCTCAGGAAAGCGCACCGACGAATCATAACCACAAGGGGGCGTCCGCGCTTTCTCGTGAGACGATAAAGGCGGCGAGGGAGGGGGGGCGGCGGCGGCGGCGGCAAAGGGGGGGGGAGGAGTAACCCCTATTCTAGAAGCTTCCGCGACCTTGGCGGAAGTGACAGTCTACGCTTCACCGTGGGGGAGGGACCGCTTTCTGCGCGTGACGCAATTCCTGTTTGCGGCCTGGAGGGTAGAGAGAGGCTGTCGCTGCCGTCACCGACCAGACAGCGGGAAGGAACCTGCTCCTGAGAGGAGAAAAGGCGAGTGGTGGCAACGGAGTGCTGCGGGAGCCCTCACTGACGGAGAAGAATTCGCTGCGGGTGGGTCGGGAAGAGCCGTTAGGGCCCCCTCAGGGGGAGGGGGAGGAGCCGGAACGAGGTTTGGGGCCTCCGAACGGTTACAGGTGTGAGGGCGTCCCTCTTCTCCCCTCCCCCTCAGATTTTCTCCGGGTCGCGCTGTCTTGTGATTGGTTAGAGGAACGGGGGGGGGGGGGGCCTTGTTTATTGGGTTTGT